>NC_133331.1:28303381-28485190 GCF_042186555.1 Aquarana catesbeiana | reverse complement strand
ACCGGTCTGTGGGGGGGGGTCCTTCCAGGGACAGCTCTTGGGTTCCTTCTGAGGTCCTTGCAGAGACGGTTCTTGAGGTGCCTCCAGGTCTGTGGGGGGGGGGGGGCCCTTCCAGGGACTGGTCTGTGGGGGGGGGGCCCTTCCAGGGACTGGTCTGTGGGGGGGGCCCCTTCCGGGGACTGGTCTGTGGGGGGGGGGGCCCTTCCAGGGACTGGTCT
Organism: Aquarana catesbeiana; assembly: GCF_042186555.1. Classification (NCBI taxonomy): domain Eukaryota; kingdom Metazoa; phylum Chordata; class Amphibia; order Anura; family Ranidae; genus Aquarana; species Aquarana catesbeiana. The sequence goes on along the minus strand of NC_133331.1, from coordinate 28,484,972 downwards.
GTGGGGGGGGGCCCTTCCAGGGACTGGTCTCCTCCTCTATCTTCATTCTCCTCCTCCCACCTCCTCTAATTACAGGAGATAGCAGTGACACAGTGACTCTTATTTTTAGGTGTCCCCGGTTGAGGAAATTTTACGTGTATAGTAGATGTGACCCCATCACTGACCTCTCAGATAAGCTTTACCTTCTTATCATTTTCATTTGTTTTTGAAACCTGCAGCGTTCATTGGAATATTTTATATGGTGATCCTGTAATGAAGGTCCACAAATGACCAAAACAAGTATTTTTTTTTTTTTTTTTTATAGAAACAGTTAAAACCCATCTGTAGGGAAATGTGAAATGATCCCTTGCATTAGGACAGTTCCGGTGTTCTGTCAGGATAGCCCATTCATGGAGATCTCCAATCACATCACTTCCCGGTAGAGCTGAACGATTCTGGCCAAAATGAGAATCACAATTTTTTTTTTTGCTTAGAATAAAAAGATCACGATTTTCGCGACGTAAAATCTTTCACATTATGCAAAAAAAAATTGGGCTAACTTTACTGGTTAGTATTTTTTTTTTTTTTTTTTTAATTCATTAAGGTAATTTTTTTCCCAGAAAATTGCATTTGAAAGACCGCTGCACAAATACATTGTGACATAAAATATTGCAACAACCACCATTTTATTCTTTAGGGTCTCTACTAAATATATATATATAAACGTTTGGGGGTTCTAAGTAATTTTCTAACAGAAAAAAAAAAGATTTTAACTTCAAACCAACAAATGTCAGAAAAAGGTTTAGGCCTCTTTCACACGGACTGTCCGTTCAGGTCTGCCTGTCAGTTTTTTAGGCGGACCTGAACGGTCACTCCATGGAGGTCTATGCAGCGTTGGATGTCAGCGGTGACACGTCCGCTGACATCCGACCCGCTCCGATCCGAAAAAGTGTAACGGAGGAAAACCCTACTTTTCCATCCGTTTTTGGATCGGGTGACGACGGACTCTACGGTCCGTCATAATCCGATCCCCCATAGGGGAGAGCGGCGCTCTGACATGTCCATCGCTGCACAGTGTGCAGCGACGGACCTGTCATCTTCCTGCTCGGCGGGGATCGGCGGAGCGATCCCCGCTGAGCAAGCGGATGTTCACGGGGCGGATCATCAATGATCCGCCCCATGTGAAAGAGCCCTTAGTGTTTAAGTGGTTAAACTTTCTTCACTTACACACAAAGTCTATTCCATTGACAAATTGTTACAATGTTTATACTTAAGTTTCACTGATAAAGAATGTTGTGATTCTTGGCAGACTGCCCATTTTTTTTTACTTCCTTTCTTTTGATGGCTGTGGCTTCAGAAGAGCAGAGAGAATTCTTTGCATAGAAAGAATCGTGAAACACTTTTTTTGTCAAGATCTCAACGGGGAAAGAAATTGCGATAATTGACGATTAATCGTGCAGATCTACTTCCCGGTAGTGTAAACCATCAGTAATTTGAGATTTCGACGAGTTGCTGTTTTGAAATAATTCTAGCACCAGACCAGTGATAATCTGTAAACGTTTAAAGCATCGCCTATGGATAGTAAAAAAATGTCGTTTGACGCCGTTGCACGGGCGTGCACAGTTTAAAAGCATGACATGTTTGGTATCTATTTACTCGGAGTGACATCATCTTTTAAATGTTAACAAACCATTTGCTATTGTTTTTGCCGAATAAAATTCAAAAATTTGAAAAAAAATGCTGCGCAGATACTATGTGACATAAATAATTGCAACACCCACCAATTTATTCTCTAGGGCCTCTGCTTTATAAAATATATTTAAAGTAAAGGCAAAACTTTTTTTGTTTTGGACAGCGTGGAGAGGGATAAGAATGCCTGTCAGTTTTTATTGCTGTCTGTGCCCTCCTGTAAAGGCAATTCATCTTCTTTATTTGTCCTGTTTACCATTTGTCTTCGAAAATTGAAAGTAAAAAAAATCCCAAATTTTGGGTTGTCCCCAGAAAAGTAATAAAGGGGAAATCCTCCCCTCTATTCTGGTGACCTGGGGGTCCCCCATGAAATTCCCTTAATTTGCAGGGATTTCCTCCCACTTCCTGTTTGGCTGTGGGGCAGGAAGTGAAGGTAAATCTCTGCAATGGGACATAGATGGCAGAAAAAAAAAAAAATCTGACATTACTGTCAGTAACCCTCCATTACTAAAGTGAAAAACAAAATTGCCTATAGTTCTACTTTAATTGGGGGGGGTTCTAAGAAATTTTTTAGCAAAAAAAATACTGATTGTTGCATATAAACAAAAAGTGCTAGCAAAGACCTGGAGCTGAAAGGGTTAACCCCTTGGCAAATATTCGGCCTCTCGGCACCTGGTCCTTTTTTGGCCGCTAGCGGGGGGGTTAAAAGCGTCCCGCTAGTGAGCAAATAGCTAAAACGATGGTAAAGTGACGCTTTGCCGACGCCTTGGTTTGAAAGCACCGTTGACCTTTTCCTGACACTTGTTTCTTACAAAGTTAAAATCAGTATTTTTTTTTCGCTAGAAAAGGACTTGGAACCCTCTCTCTCTCTCTCTCTCTCTCTCTCTCTCTCTCTCTCTCTCTCTCTCTCTCTCTCTCTCTCTCTCTCTCTCTCTCTCTCTCTCTCTCTCTCTCTCTCTCTCTCTCTCTCTCTCTCTCTCTCTCTCTCTCTCTCTCTCTCTCTCTCTCTCTCATTTAGCAGAGACCCTAGGGAATAAAATGGTGGTTGTTGCAATATTTTATGTCACACTGTATTTGCACAGTGGTCTTTCAGGCGCAATTTTTTGAGGAAAAAAATACACTTCAATGAATATAAAAAAAAAAAAAAAATCGAAACAGTAAGGCCCCTTTCACACATGTTATTCTCATTTTAGCCAGAGTCGTGCAGCTCTAGTCTCCTTGTAAGATCTATACACAATACATGTGGCACGAAGCCACCAGAAATGTGTGTGAAGTCCCCTGCTGTCAGGTCTGTATGACACGCGGGCCTGGCAGTGTAAGGGTTAAATGACATACTTGTAGGCTAAGGGCGACTTTTGCAAAGCCTGGCCGAGAAATGAGCATTCTGAGCAATCCACATTTCCCTGCATATAAGAGGATGGATGGTCCTTTGAGCACACCCCATCATTATAGGAACGAGTTCTCCCTCGTCTGCTTATGTGTAGTGACATCCCCGTCACCACAGTGCTGAGCTCAGGCCTAGAACTATGTCATTTTAAAGCTCAATTTCTCAACTCTGCTGTTTATCTGCTCAAATGCTTCAACATCAGACAAGGGTTGCTGATCAGATAGGAATTTATGTTTTAAAGTGTAAGTTCATCTTTACACAAAATCTGTAAGGTGAACTTACACTGGACTCCCTCCCCATCGCACCCTGTCCTGCTGACCTGGAGTCCGGCAATCGCCCGTTCTGACAGATCGAATAGCCGTTTTACCGGTCCGGGGATTTTGAAACCCCAGCGGTTTTCTCTCCTCTTCACCTGCGGTGACGGGATGGGCTACGCGGGTTCTGATTGGTCAGCGCCGCCCATGTGACGGCGCTGGCCAATTAGTATGCCTTCTATACATACCTCCTGCGAGGTACGTTTAGGAGATTGAGTCGCAGAGGGTTTCTAATCCCTGGACCGGTGAAGCGGCGACCTGGGGTGTCAGTGCGGGTGATCGCCGGACTCCAGGTCAGCAGGACAGGGGAGGGGGTCCTGTGTAAGTTCACCTTACAGATTTTTCTGTAAAGTTGAACTTGCCCATTAAAGTGGATTTGCACAGAGCAGCCCAGATCCTCCTCCTCTTCTCGGGTCCCTCTTCTGTAATCCTGGCCCTTCCCTCCTGTTCATTGGCCCCACAGCAAGCAGCTTGATATGGGGGCACCTGAGCTGATTTCACAGCTCCCTGTGTCCATTCAGAGACAGAGCCTTGACCCAGCCCTGCTCCCTCTCTCCCCTGATTGGCCAGCTGACTTTGATTGACAGCAGCGGGAGCCAATGGCGCCGCTTCTGTGTCTCAGCCAATCAGGAGGAGAGTCCTAGACGGCTGAGACACTCGTGGACAGAAAGGGACCTCAGGTAAGTATTAGGGGAGGATGCTGCATACAGAAGGCTTTTTATTGAATGCATAGAATGCGTTAAGATAAAAAAATTCTTCTGCCTTTACAACTCCTTTGAAAGTTGCACGTTATAAACTTTATTGCTAAAAAATGCGACCATCTTGCAGATGTTTGAGAGAGTCTGGGACCCATGGGTTAAACATTTGACAGAAGATCCCAGATCTACACCCGATTTAGAGTTGTTTCTGGATGGTGGGAATTGGAGCACGGGGTCAATTTTCTACTTTACTTTTCTACTTTTCTTTTCTACTTTTCTTTTCTACTTTACTTTTCTACTTTACTTTTCTACTTTTCTACTTTACGTTTCTACTTTACTTTTTTACTTTACTTTTTTACTTTACTTTTCTACTTTACTTTTCTACTTTTCTACTTTACTTTTCTACTTTTCTACTTTACTTTTCTACTTTACTTTTCTACTTTTACTTTTTACTTTTCCACTTTTACTTTTCCACTTTTACTTTTCCACTTTTACTTTTCTACTTTTACTTTTCTACTTTTACTCTTCTACTGTACTCTTCTACTGTACTCTTCTACTGTACTCTTCTACTGTACTTTTCTACTTTACTTTTCTACTTTACTTTTCTACTTTACTTTTCTACTTTACTTTTACACTTTTACTTTTACACTTTTACTTTTACACTTTTACTTTTACACTTTTACTTTTACACTTTTACTTTTGTACTTTACTCTTCTACTTTTACTTTTCTACTTTTCTACTTTTAGTTTTCTACTTTTAGTTTTCTACTTTTACTTTTCTACTTTTACTTTTCTACTTTTACTTTTCTACTTTTACTTTTCTACTTTTACTTTTCTACTTTTACTTTTCTACTTTTACTTTTCTACTTTTACTTTTCTACTTTTACTTTTCTACTTTTACTTTTCTACTTTTACTTTTCTACTTTACTCTTCTACTGTACTTTTCTACTTTTTATACTTTTCTAGTTTACTTTTCTACTTTAACTTTTCTACTTTCCTACTTTTACTTCTTTGGAATGAATTCTGGTCTCAGGGAGCCAAGGGATGTGGTAGTGGCTCTATCTTTAATGGTATATAAAAGATGCAGTGTATTAGATTTAGGTCACATCTGAAGTTCTAAGCGAGAATTGGGGATGCCTCATTCAGACGAGGATAATATAATTATCATAGACCGTAAAGATCTATACTTTAAAAGAATGCACACTGTAGGTATATATACATGTTTTGGATATCCTTAGATCTAGTATAATAGTTTATACAGTACTTGTAACCAAGGTTTGTATTCTTTTTTTTTTGAAAACCTCAATAAAATATTGAAACAGAAAATTGTGACCATCTTTCAGATTTAAAAAAAAAAATGCTAGAGTTAAAATGAGGATGAGGGGCAGTGCAGTAGTATAGGGAGGCACTCCGGCCTCACTGGGGTCCAAGATTCAGTTTCCATCAAGGACACGGTTTGCATGTTCCTATAAAATTTTTGTAAATTTTTATCTGGGTAGATTTAATCAGGATGAACAAAAGCTCAATGTCAGTCTATGGGAAGACCGATTTAAAGGGGCGTGCATGGTTCAGTGTAAGCTGAATGATTATGAAATAAGGAAAAGTTTTGTGTTGGGCAAAGAATCCCAGTACAGTCCAATGCATATGTTGTGACCGGGCCCTAAAAGTACAACAGCTTTGCTAAACCTGACCATACATGGACCAAAATCTGGCTAGTTCAGCTGGGATTGGCCAAATTGACTTCTGTCCAACCGATCTGTCTGTGTTTTCTCGCTTGATCAGCTCCACAGGCTATAGAATGCAGCTGTGATCTGTGTATTCTGACAAAGAGGGATTTTCCACACTATCAGAATATAAAGGCTCAGTGGGGAGGATTCCCCCATCCATATTGAGTGTAGATGGGGGGGAATCTGTTCATTTTTTTTTTTTTTTTTCCTTCATTCAGTTCGCTGATTGAATAAAAAAAACTGACCTAAGTATGGCCTGCTTTAAAGTGATACTAAAGTCTCTTTTCTTTTTTTTTTTTCTTTTTGTTAAAAATAACAAACCTGTTCTACTTACCTGCTCTGTGCAGTTGGTTTCGCACAGAGCAGCGCGATCCTCCTCTTCTCGGGTCCCTCTTCTGTGCTCCTGGCCCCTCCCTCCCTGTTGAGTGCCCCCACAGCAATCGGCTTACTATGGGGGCACCTGAGCCAAGCTGCAGCTCCCTGTGTCCATTCAGACACGGAGCCGCAGCCCAGCCCTGCCCCCTCTCATTGGCTCAATGACTTTGACAGCACTGGGAGCCAATGGCGCTTCCCTGCCATCTCAGCAAATGAGGAAGGGAGTCCCGGACTGCTGAGCTTCTCGTGCGACATCGCTGGATAGAGATGGGGTTCAGGTAAGTATCAGTGGGGGTCTGCTGCACACAGAAGGCTTTTTATCTTAATACATAGCATGCATTAAGATTAAAAAAAAAACTTCTGACTTTAAAATCACTTTATGTTTTTGTAGGAGCTTAGTAATAGGCCAACTAATTTTATATTGGCTATGTTTTGCGATATAATGCAATTTTTTTTTTTTTTTTAGTGAGTTTGGAAAATTCTTGTCCTATAATGATCTTATAAAGTTCTATAACGAAATCAAGCTCTCTGGAGATTCCCCAGATTCTGGTTCTGATTCTAAACAGTTTTAACAGCCTAAAGGGAGGGGAAAAAAGTATTTGTAATATCTAAAGTTGAAAATTTAAGTAGGAATGGGCTGAAATCTATATTTTTAATGTTTTTTTTTTTTTTTTTTTCTCCCCAGAATTTTTTTTACAATGATTTAAAATCTAGCCTGCATGTAAGGAGTACCCAAGATGGAAGCTGGCATCCCATTCCTTTAATTACAGCTAGGTAATTGTCTCATGGCGTTTAATTGCCACAGAATGTATGTAAATTAAGGTTTTACCCCCTTAATAAACAAGCCATTTTTTTGCGATAACGAATAAAGAGGGGAATTTGGGACTTTAAATGAGGCGCACTCGTCGCCTCCATCCCGGTATCAGGTAATATGCAAAAGGGAGTTGGGACTTTAAAATGAAGCGGTTAGAATGCGGAGGGTTTAGAAAATATAAATTTAGTAATCATAGTAGATATTGTACAGGGATTTCATACATATACACACATATATAATTAGTACAAAAATAAAGCATATAGGTGGAAACATACATGCAATGGATATATAATCATGCTAGGTAGATGGTAGTTGAATTAATATTGGTACAGGACAACAATGACCTAGGGTGCCAACTGTGGCATGTCCGGTAGCTGGAATTCTAATCGCATAGTGGAGGGTCTGTGTTATGCAGGAGGGTCTGTGTACTATGCGGGGGCTGTGTGTTATGCAGGAGGGTCTGTGTACCATGCGGGGTCTGTGTGTTATGCAGGAGGGTCTGTGTACTATGCGAGGGTCTGTGTGTTATGCAGGAGGGTCTGTGTACCATGCGGGGGGTTGTGTGTTATGCAGGAGGGTCTGTGTACCATGCGGGGGGCTGTGTGTTATGCAGGAGGGTCTGTGTACCATGCGGGGTCTGTGTGTTATGCAGGAGGGTCTGTGTGTTATGCAGGAGGGTCTGTGTACCATGCGGGGTCTGTGTGTTATGCAGGAGGGTCTGTGTACCATGCGGGGGTCTGTGTGTTATGCAGGGGGGTCTGTGTGTTATGCAGGGGGGGTGTGTGTTATGCAGGAGGGTCTGTGTACCATGCGGGGGTCTATGTGTTATGCAGGAGGGTCTGTGTACCATGCGGGGTCTGTGTGTTATGCAGGAGGGTCTGTGTACCATGCGGGGTCTGTGTACCATGCGGGGGGCTGTGTGTTATGCAGGAGGGTCTGTGTACCATGCGGGGGGTCTGCGTGTTATGCAGGAGGGTCTGTGTGTTATGCAGGAGGGTCTGTGTACCATGCGGGGGGCTGTGTGTTATGCAGGAGGGTCTGTGTACCATGCGGGGGGTCTGCGTGTTATGCAGGAGGGTCTGTGTGTTATGCAGGAGGGTCTGTGTACCATGCGGGGGGGCTGTGTGTTATGCAGGAGGGTCTGTGTACCATGCGGGGTCTGTGTGTTATGCAGGAGGTGATCAAATACCACCAAAAGAAAGCTCTATTTGTGGGGCAAAAAGGGCACATTTTTTTTTAATTGGGGTACAACGTCTCACGACCGCGCAATTGTCAGTTAAAAGTAACGTAGTGCCGTATCACGTCCCGCTGTTGGCTCCTCCTCTGTCCCGCTGTTGGCTCCTCCTCCTCTGACCCGCTGTTGGCTCCTCCTCTGACCCGCTGTTGGCTCCTTCTCTGACCCGCTGTTGGCTCCTTCTCTGACCCGCTGTTGGCTCCTTCTCTGACCCGCTGTTGGCTCCTCCTCTGACCCGCTGTTGGCTCCTCCTCTGACCCGCTGTTGGCTCCTCCTCTGACCCGCTGTTGGCTCCTCCTCTGACCCGCTGTTGACTCACCGACAGTTCCATTCACTTTTATGGGACGGCGGGTGATGTGGCAGTGACACAACAAGGTGAGGGACGTGGCGGCAGCAGGTGAGTGGATGCCCACTAACAGGCTGCCATGATGGATCTGAAATGACAGGTGCTCTTTAAATGTAAGGACTTATTCTTGCTGGTAGTTAAAATCTTTAATATTTGCAAACCAGATGAAGGTTTCCTGTTTAGAATAATAAGCTGTCAGGTTTAGTAAAACAGTGATATCGGAACCGATTCAATCGTACAGTTTGTAGTGTACATAGATTTGCAAAACAATGGGATAAAGGAATATTCCTGAACTTTGTTTTATCTCATGGTTACTGTGAAATTGTGTGAATGCATCAATGCAATGCAGAGCGTGGATTCACTGAATGAGTTTACCAGAAATGTAAATATTGCAGAATATACAGCCTCATGCTACATAACTAAGCTCCATTTCATGCTGAATAAACTAAATTATTATTGTATCTTGAATAGAAAACTATCTTTAGATAGATTTTTACTCCAAAAGCATTTTATTAAAATAAATTTGATAAAAATAAAAAATCAATTTAAATAAAAAAATAAAAAATCTGCCAAAAACAGATCAGTGTGAGCCCTAAAATTGAGGACCTGAATAGCTCTGAACATGGAGCAATGTTGCTCACAGCCCAGCGATCTGAGCTGTCAGTAAACGGCCGTCCTTCTATCAATGCCCCCTCTGTGAGCGGAATGCCTGGCAGTGCCCTGTAGTAGATTGGATGGAGGCCACCCAGCTCTGTACACACACAGGCCTGTTCTACAAACATGGAATAAGACAGTCACTGTGTCTGTGTTGTCAGTAGGTGGATCCCATCAGGAGCGATGATCCAAGATGTGCTCAGAGCCATAGACTTCTTCTGTCCCCAAATCAGAAATGTGTGTGTGTGTGTGTGTGTGTATATATATATATATATATATATATATATATATATATAACACACAGTGGGGACGGAAAGTATTCAGACCCCCTTACATTTTTCACTCTTTGTTATATTGCAGCCATTTGCTAAAATCATTTAAGTTCATTTTTTTTCCTCATTAATGTACACACAGCACCCCATATTGACAGAAAAACACAGAATTGTTGACATTTTTGCAGATTTATTAAAAAAGAAAAACTGAAATATCACATGGCCCTAAGTATTCAGACCCTTTGCTCAGTATTTAGTAGAAGTGCCCTTTTGATCTAATACAGCCATGAGTCTTTTTGGGAAAGATACAACAAGTTTTTCACACCTGGATTTGGGGATCCTCTGCCATTCCTCCTTGCAGATCCTCTCCAGTTCTGTCAGGTTGGATGGTAAACGTTGGTGGACGGCCATTTTTAGGTCTCTCCAGAGATGCTCAATTGGGTTTAAGTCAGGGCTCTGGCTGGGCCATTCAAGAACAGTCACGGAGTTGTTGTGAAGCAACTCCTTCGTTATTTTAGCTGTGTGCTTAGGGTCATTGTCTTGTTGGAAGGTAAACCTTCGGCCCAGTCTGAGGTCCTGAGCACTCTGGAGAAGGTTTTCACCCAGGATATCCCTGTACTTGGCCGCATTCATCTTTCCTTCGATTGCAACCAGTCGTCCTGTCCCTGCAGCTGAAAAACACCCCCACAGCATGATGCTGCCACCACCATGTTTCACTGTTGGGACTGTATTGGACAGGTGATGAGCAGTGCCTGGTTTTCTCCACACATACCGCTTAGAATTAAGGCCAAAAAGTTCTATCTTGGTCTCATCAGACCAGAGAATCTTATTTCTCACCCTCTTGGAGTCCTTCAGGTGTTTTTTAGCAAACTCCATGCGGCTTTCATGTGTCTTGTGATGGTTGACTTTCTACAACTTTCTCCCATCTCCCGACTGCATCTCTGGAGCTCAGCCACAGTGATCTTTGGGTTCTTCTTTACCTCTCTCACCAAGGCTCTTCTCCCCCGATAGCTCAGTTTGGCCGGACGGCCAGCTCTAGGAAGGGTTCTGGTCGTCCCAAAAGTCTTCCATTTAAGGATTATGGAGGCCACTGTGCTCTTAGGAACCTTAAGTGCAGCAGAAATTTTTTTGTAACCTTGGCCAGATCTGTGCCTTGCCACAATTCTGTCTCTGAGCTCTTCAGGCAGTTCCTTTGACCTCATGATTCTCATTTGCTCTGACATGCACTGTGACACAGTTGGACTCAAATGAAGGTGTAGAATCATTTTAAGGATGATCAGAAGAAATGGACAGCACCTGAGTTGAATATATGAGTGTCACAGTAAAGGGTCTGAATACTTAGGACCATGTGATATTTCAATTTTTCATTTTTAATAAATCTGCAAAAATGTCAACAATGCTGTGTTTTTCTGTCAATATGGGGTGCTGTGTGTACATTAATGAGGGAAAAAATTAACTTAAATGATTTTAGCAAATGGCTGCAAAATAACAAAGAGTGAAAAATTTAAGGGGGTCTGAATACTTTCCGTCCCCCACTGTATATATGTCTCTGTCTCTCCCCCCTAAAAATCGGGTGCAAATAGCGTGTGCGTGTTATACGCCGATACTTCAATGCCAGGGAGGGGGGCGGGACGAGCGCCGTCAGATCACATACAGTGAGAATCTCCTGTTTACTTGGCGGCATGTTTAATAGGAAGTCCCGTCTCCTGGGCCACCATTGGACCACTGTTCTGTCTATCATAGGAGATTCTCACTGTATGTAATCTGTCGGTGCTCGTCCCACCCCCCTCCCTGTCCCCTCGAGGCTGCAGATGGGCATCGATCAGGCGGCGCTGCAGGCAGTGGCGAGGCTGTTGCATTGATGGGCACTGGTGAGGCTGCAGATGGGCACTGACCCTTATTTTACTTCAAAGTTTCTTATTTAAAATTTAAGTTTTTTTCTTTCTTGAAACTTCCCTCTTAAACTCCTATAATTAATGTGCGTGTTATGAGCGATAAATACGGTAATTGCATTTCCGTGTTTTGTGGGAGACCAGATCTAGTGAATGCAAGGTCCGGGGTTTAGTAATCCTTTAAGCTGATTGCATAGAAATTGTACATGCAGATTATAACATGTATGGTGGGCTATATTCAGCCTCCTTTTTAGATTTACCTAAATTATGTAGCAGAAGTGCTACCTAGGGCTGGGGAAAAAAATCAATTTGAATCGAGTTGAGAGGTCAAATCGATTCAAAATTTCAGCAAATCGATTTTTTTTTTTTTTTTTAGATATATATTTTTTTTCACCAGGTGTCAGCGCCGGTCCTGAGTTGCTGCGGGCAGGAGTTTTTAGGTGAGACTAGGCCGAAGCCGCGGCCTCACCTAAAAACTCCTGCCCGCAGCTCCTCAGGACCGGTGCGGTGCCCAAAAAAAAAAAAAATTTGAATCGTGAATCGAGGTTTTTTTTTTTTGTTTGTTTGTTTTTGTTTTTTAAAAGCGCAGATTTTATTTATTTATTTTTTTAAGAAAAAATTCGCCCAGCTCTAGTGCTACCTATACAATCCACTCAATTCGTATCCAGTCCTGTAGGCTCTCGTACTATAGGATTGTCGGTAGATCTAAATGAGGTCACTCAATCAGATGGCCAGTATAAAGCATATAATAATATAAGAACTCTTTACCAACACCACCTATGTAGTACAAGGGCCGGCTTTATGACTATACATTGTATGGATCTAGGTGGGCTCTGACTGTGCTCAGTTGTTGGTAAATGTAAAGGAGAATTGTACTCAGAATGTAACGTCTGATTATTAGACGTTCGTTGTGTGTCATGTATCCTCGCTCCTTCACAAATTAAACATCTCCTGACCGCAGCGAGCGGCAGCTGCACCTGAATAAACAATCTGATCGGATTATTAACTCTGCAAGCACTGTACACCAGTCCTTGCAGGTACCAACTGTTAAAGCGATATTAACCCTTTCATGACTGGAGACAAGTGAGGGGAAGATGGTCCCCACCCATCTCCATGATACTGCAGGGCAGAAGCGACGTCAAAACATCACTTCCGCCCATAGCTCTTAAAGGGCCATTTTTTTTTTTTTTTCAATAATTTTTTTATTTAATTTTTTTTTTTATTGCATTCTAGTGTAAATTTGAGATCTGAGGTCTTTTTGACCCCAGATCTCATATTTAAGAGGTCCTGTCATGCTTTTTTCTATTACAAGGGATGTTTACATACCTTGGAATAGGAATAAAAGTGACACTTTTTTTTTTTTTTTTTTTTAAAACAGTGTAAAAATAAAAGGTAAAATAAATAAGAAAAATGCGCCCACATATGAAAACAGTGTTCAAACCACACATGTAAGGTATCGCCGCGATTGGTAGAGCGAGAACAATAATTCTAGCCCTCTAACTCAAAACATGTAACCTGTAAAATTTTTTAAACATCGCCTATGCAGATTTTTAAGGGTAAAAGTTCGTCACCAGTCCACGAGCGGGCGCAATTTTGAAGCGTGACATGTTTGGTATCAATTTACTCGGCATAACATTATCTTTCACAATATAAAAAAAATTGGGCAAACCTTACTGTTGTCTTATTTTTTAATTCAAAATAGTGTATTTTTTCCACAAAAAAAAAAATGCGCTTGTAAGACCGCTGCCCAAATGCAGTGAGACAGAAAGTATTGCAACGACCGCCATTTTATTCTTTAGGGTGTTAGAAAAAAAATGTATAATGTTTGGGGGTTCTAAGTAATTTTCTAGCAAAAAAAAACAGTTTTTAACTTGTAAACAACACATCTAAAAAAGAGGCTCGGTCCTTAAGGGGTTAAAATATATCACTCTGTGTGTAATGCATCTATATAAAATGAGTTTCACTTTTTGAATTGAATTACTGAAATCAACTTTTTTGATATTCAAATTTTTGGAGCTGCACCTGTACATAGGTACATCTAACTATAAATTATCCATACCTGGAATTCATCTTTAACTAATATACAAAATTTAATTATGACCATTTGTCAAGTTGTCTGAAATAATGCAATCAGATTTACACAAATCTTCTTTCTTCTTCTTCTTTCTTCCCTCTTCTTCCTATTTCTTCCTCCTTCTTCCTTCTTCCTATTTCTTCCTTCCTTCCTTCCTTCCTTCCTTCCTTCCTTCCTTCCTTCCTTCCTTCCTTCCTTCCTCTTCTTCCTCTTCTTCCTTCCTTCCTTCCTTCCTCTTCTTCCTTCCTTCCTTCCTTCCTTCCTTCCTTCCTTCCTCTTCTTCCTTCCTTCCTTCCTTCCTTCCTTCCTTCCTTCCTTCCTTCCTTCCTTCCTTCCTCTTCTTCCTTCCTTCCTTCCTCTTCTTCCTTCCTTCCTTCCTTCCTCTTCTTCCTTCCTTCCTTCCTTCCTCTTCTTCCTTCCTTCCTTCCTTCCTCTTCTTCCTTCCTTCCTTCCTTCCTCTTCTTCCTTCCTTCCTTCCTTCCTTCCTCTTCTTCCTTCCTTCCTTCCTTCCTCTTCTTCCTTCCTTCCTTCCTTCCTTCCTCTTCTTCCTTCCTTCCTTCCTTCCTCTTCTTCCTTCCTTCCTTCCTTCCTCTTCTTCCTTCCTTCCTTCCTTCCTCTTCTTCCTTCCTTCCTTCCTTCCTCTTCTTCCTTCCTTCCTTCCTTCCTCTTCTTCCTTCCTTCCTCTTCTTCCTTCCTTCTCAATTTTGTATATCAGATGTAGGAATGTATGATTGTTTACCTCTGATGTAATAACCAGTGGAGTGGCTGATGAATATACTATTTTCCTGTACATAAATCTCTTCCATCTCCTGTTCAGGCAGGGGCTCTGCAGGGACACCCAGAGATTGAATATGGGTGAGAAAAAGCCAGAGGCGCTGGACTTTGTTAAAGATTTCCAGGAGTATCTCACGCAGCAGACGCATCACGTCAACATGATATCGGGCTCTGTGAGTGGAGAGAAGGAGGCCGACACCCTGCCAGGAGGTATGTGGCACATTATCTATGACATACTCATCCCTGTACACCGATTCATAGACACAGTAAAATAAAAACATGGCATGTGGATGGGTCACACAGTGCCGAATGAAGGAGGTAGTAATGGCAAAATGAAATCTAGATTAGCAATTAAAGAGACCAGGGGGGGAAAGGTGACCGGAAAGCTATCCCCCCCCCCCCCATTCTTTCCCCTGATCCCATGGACCCAAGGTGGAACAGTGACTCATTCCCTCAATCATGTGACAGTGCTCGGTCTTAGCTATTGGCTCAGGGACCCGGATGGTGCAGTGACCTCATTACCTCAATCATATGACAGTGCTCGGTAGTAGCTATTGGCTTAGGGACCTGAGGTTGAGCAGTGACATCGTTTCCTCAATCATGTGACCATGCTTGGTCCTAGTTATGTGCTAAGGAACCCAAGGCAGAGCAGTGACGACATTCCCTCAATCATGTGACAGTACTAAGCTTTGGGTATTGGCTCAGAGACCCTGGTGGTGCAGTCACATTACCTCGATCATGTGACAGTGCTCAGTTTTAGCTGTTGGCTTAGGCACCCAAGTTGGAGCAGTGACGACATTCCCTTGATCATGTGACAGTACTCGGTTCTAGCTGTTGGCTCAGGGACCCTGGTGGTGCAGTGTCATCATTCCATTGATCATGTGACAGTGCTCGGTCCTAGCTATTGGCTCAGGGATCCGGGGTGGAGAAGTGACATCATTCCCTCAATCATGTGACTACTAAGCCTTAGGTATTGGCTCAGAGACCCTGGTGGTGCAGTGACATTACCTCGATCATGTGACAGTGCTCGGTCCTAGCTATTGGCTCAGGGATCCGGGGTGGAACAGTGACCTCATTCCCTCAATCATGTGACAGTGCTCGGTTCTAGCTTTTGGCTCAGGGACCCGAGGTGGAGAAGTGACATCATTCCCTCAATCATGTGACAGTACTAAGCCTTGGGTATTGGCTCAGAGACCCTGGTGGTGCAGTGACATTACCTCGATCATGTGACAGTGCACGGTCTTAGCTATTGGCTCAGGGACCCAGATGGTGCAGTGACCTCATTACCTCAATCATATGACAGTGCTCGGTAGTAGCTATTGGCTTAGGGACCTGAGGTTGAGCAGTGACATCGTTTCCTCAATCATGTGACCATGCTTGGTCCTAGTTATGTGCTCAGGAACCCAAGGCAGAGCAGTGACGACATTCCCTCAATCATGTGACAGTACTAAGCCTTGGGTATTGGCTCAGAGACCCTGGTGGTGCAGTGACATTACCTCGATCATGTGACAGTGCTTGGTTTTAGCTGTTGGCTCAGGCACCCAAGGTGGAGCAGTGATGACATTCCATTGATCATGTGACAATGCTCGGTCTCAGCTATCGGCTCAGGCACCCATGGTGGAGCAGTGACATCATTCCATTGATCATGTGACAGTGTTCGGTCCTAGCAATCAGCTCAAGGACCTTTGTGGTGCAGTGCTTGGTCCTAGCTATGTGCTGTTGACTGTGTCACCATCCTAGGGGGCGCAAGATCTCACACACCTCCATACCTGCAAGTGCTGGGTAGTGATGCCAGTTACAGCGGAGCAAGGAGCTACAAGGGAACACAGGACATTGTCACTTTTCCTACTTTGGTCAAGGTTGGTGTCTTTAAAGTGAAGCTCCACCCAAAAGGGCAAGCTCCGCCTATTTATTTATTTTTTTTTCCATTTTGGATAGTGTAATGGATGGTTATAACCCCTGTCAGATTTTTTTTTTTTTTTTTTTTTTTTCGCCATCTGTGTTCCATTTCAGAGATTTCCCTTCACTTCCTTACCCAAAGCCAACCAGGAAGTGAGGAGAAATCCCTGCAAATTAAGGGAATCCCTTGGTGCCCCCCAGGTGACCAGAACTAGTGTCCCCATTGGACGATTTCCCCTCTATTATTTTTCTGGGGACAAAAATTTGGGCTTTTTCTTTTACTTTCAATGGTAAACGGGGGAATCTCCTTAACGGGGACACAGACAGCGATAAAAACTGATATGTGTTCTAATCCCTCTCCACTCTATCCAAAACTAAAAAAAAAAAAAAAAAGTTTTGCCTTTTAGTTCTACTTTAAGTCTAGACAGTTAGGTTAAAGGGTACAGGCACTTAGATAACCTGTATTATTTGTACTTTTTTTTTTTTTTTTTTTTTTTGTAGCACTTAAAGTCCCACCACCAGACATTAGTTAATAACTTATGGAGAAACAAATACTCCCCCTTCACCCCAAAAAAAAATATTTTCAGTGGAATTTGTCTTTATCATGGAGTTGCATACATATAATCTGTTGTTTAGTAACATTTTATCACATTCACATCTCTCTACATCAACATCCAATGGATTTAAATGAATGTCCTTCATGCCATTTATTCCACACTGGCCCCTTCATCCTCATAAAATGTCTACTGAATGATCTGTGTGCCGGTGCCAGGGTTGCCAGGTTTGATTGGTTTTCAGCAAAATTTTTACTAATGCCTATAGTGAGAGAAATACATAATAATCTACCAAGGCTGGCCTCTCCTTCTGTAAATGCTTATTGCCTGTGCACATTGCCAATCAGTGGGCTTTAAAGCTTAACTCCAGGAATCCAGCCACTTTGTAAAATATATACAGGTATAATAGGAGTTAAAGTGGAGGTCCGCCCATCCCTGCCAAAATTAAAAGCCAGCAACTACACATACTGCAGCGGCTAGCTTTTAATAATCGGACACTTGCCTGTCCTGAAGTCCAGTGATGTCGGCACTGCAGCTGATGTTTCCATCGGCTGGTCGGGTGCTGCTGCCGCCATTGCAGGTAAGGGAACCTGGCAGTGTAGACTTAGAGTTCCAGGCATGAAGCCATACTGCGCATGCGCGAGGCCATGCTCTGCTCCTCTCTCCTACTGGCCCGGCGACAGGGGAAGGAGGGAGCCGAACGGTATCGTCAACGGCCGCAGCCCTCCCGGAGTGGGGACAGGATATCGGGTATACACTCCAACACCCCCCCCCCACCCCACCCCACCCCCGAATGGTGTCAAATGTGGCACTGGAGGGGGGGGGAGACAAATGAGTGGAAGTTCCATTTGTGGGTGGAACTCAGCTTTAAATCCAAGGAGGTGCATGCCACCTCCTGGACTTCTCTTTTAAAGTGGTAGTAAAATCTTCATCCTAACTAATACATACAGGTAAACTTACAGTCAGGCTTCCCTGTAGGTACAATGAACATCTCCTAAACGTGTACCATTTAGGATAAGGGTCTCCAAACTACGGCCCTCCCAGCTGTTGTGGAACTACACATCCCATGAGGCATTGTAAAAATATGACATTCACAGACATGACCAGGCATGATGGGATTTGTAGTTCCTGAACACCTGGAGGGACACAATTTGGAGACCCCTGATTTAGGAGATATTCACATTAGCAATAGCCAATGACGTCACCAGCGCATGCGCAGTGACGCCCTGCATTCAGGGCACACAGTATGCCGTGAGCCTGCAAACCTTGAAGGAAGACTGAGTGACGATGAAAGAGCTGAGGGAGCCGTTACTAGGACATCATTATGGGCTTAATCTGCAGGGGTCCCTTTACACAGTTTTATGGAGCTCTGAGAGGATAGCTACACTCCCGGGGCTCTTAAAGGAGAGACACTGCCTTCTTACACACAGCAACTCTGCCCACCCCTCCCCTCTGCTGCCAGTTCCTAGAAGCCTTTGTATTTTGTTAATGAGTTCATATAATACAAAGTGCTCTGTGATTGGGCAGGAGGAGTGGAGGAGTAAGCACAGCAGCTGCATGCGGCTCTGCAGCTGAAGGATCTGAGGTCAAGCGCCGGAACGGTAGAAATGTAGCAATCGCTATCCTCCTGGAGCACCATAAGAGATGTACGCTAAACACCTTCAGGAGGTGGCATGCCCCTCGTTGGACTTAACTCCATCGTATGCCTGCATATTTTACAAAGTGGCTGAATTCCTGGAGTTCAGCTTTTATGCTCAGCATTGCTGACCAGGAACAAATCTACAGATAAGGAGATCTGGCTTCACTCTGACTTTACTGGCTGCATGCTTGCTGGGGGTCATTGTCTCAGAAATGATGGAAATCTTAGGATCAGCATGACAGCCAGGCAACTAGAACAAGGTCACCAATGGCAAACGGTGTATTTCTCTCACACATGTTCACTTTTCACTAAATTATTGGATTGGGATTATGTTTTGTGGCGTATTTTGGGTCTAATTTTGTTCCAATCTTTGGATATTTTTTTTAATTTTTTTTTTTTAATTTTTTTTTAATTTAAATAACACCTGGCAACCCTGGCTGAGGCTTTCCCATGGCGGTTGGCAGAGGGGCTCTGTTCATTGACTGACTTTCTGTAAATTAGGGCCACAAAACCTCGATGTGCTCACCGTTAACTCTCCGTGCCTTGCTCTACCGGCAGCTGGGACAGACAGTGATCAGAACGGCCTGGACCACCCGTCAGTGGAGGTGTCGCTGGATGAGAGCGCGGGGATGCTGGTTGATGGCTTTGAGCGGACATATGATGGGAAACTAAAATGCCGTTACTGTAACTATGCCAGCAAAGGCACAGCTCGTCTCATAGAACATATTCGCATACACACAGGTAGGACCCTGTCTGTGTATGCATGGGGGGGGGGGGTGCAGTATGTGGGGTGCTGCTGGAGGGTGCAGTGTGTATTCTTGTACAGATGACTATTATTGGACAACCTACAGTGAGGGGGAGAAAAGTATTTGATCCCCTGCTGATTTTCCCAACTGACAAAGAAATGATCAGTCCTATAATTTTAATGGTAGTTTTTTTTTTTAACTGAGAGTAACAGTTTAACAACACAAATATCCAGAAAAAAACACATTTCAAAAAAAGTTATAAATTAATTTTTATGAGTGAAATAAATATTTGACCCCTTTGCAAAACATGACTTAGTACTTGGTGGCAAAACCCTTGTTGACAATCAGAGGTCAGACGTTTCTTGTAGTTGCCCACCAGGTTTTCAGACATCTCAGGAGGGATTTTTTTCCCACTCCTCTTTGCAGATCCTCTCCAAGTCATTAAGGTTTCGAGGCTGACGTTTGACTCAAACCTTAGGCTTCCTCCACAAATTTTTTTTATGGGATTAAGGTCTGGAGACTGGCTGGGCCGCTCCAGGACCTTTTACTGTGCTTCTTCTTGGGCCACTCCTTTGTTGCCTTGGCAGTGTGTTTTTGGGTCTTTGTCATGCTGGAATACCCATATATGACCAATTTCCAATGCCCTGGCTGAGGTAAGGAGGTTCTCACCCAAGATTTGATGGTACATGGCCCCGTCCATCGTCCCTTT
Source organism: Aquarana catesbeiana (assembly GCF_042186555.1). Classification (NCBI taxonomy): domain Eukaryota; kingdom Metazoa; phylum Chordata; class Amphibia; order Anura; family Ranidae; genus Aquarana; species Aquarana catesbeiana. Next base: position 28,465,197 of record NC_133331.1, on the reverse strand, counting down.
GATATGGTGAAGTTGTCCTGTCCCCTTAGCAGAAAAACGCCCCCAAAGCATAATATTTCCACCTCTGTTTGACGGTGAGGATGATGTTCTTGGGGTCATAGGCAGCATTCCTCCTCCTCCAAGCACGGCGAGTTGAGTTGATGCCAAAGAGCTTGATTTTTGGTCTCGTCTGACCACAACACTTTCACCCAGTTCTCCTCTGAATCATTCAGATGTTCATTAGCAAACTTCAGACGGTCCTGTACATGTGCTTTTGTTGAGCAGGGGGACCTTGCTGGCACTGCAGGATTTCAGTCCATTTACAGCGTAGTGTGTTACCAATTGTTTTATTGGCGACTATGGTCCCAGCTGCCTTGATATCATTGACAAGATTCTCCCGTGTAGTTCTTGACCGGTTCCTCACCGTTCTCAGGATCATTGAAACTCCACGAGGAGAGATCTTGCATGGAGCCCCAGACCGAGGGAGATTGACAGTTATTTTGTGTTTCTTCCATTTGCGAATAATCGCACCAACTGTTGTCACCCTCTCATCAAGCTGCTTGGCGATGGTCTTGTAGCCCATTCCAGCCTTGTGTAGGTCTACAATCTTGTCCCCGACATCCTTGGACAGCTCTTTGGTCTTGTCCATGGTGGAGAGATTGAAATCTGATTGCTTGTTTCTGTGGACAGGTGTCTTTTTTTAATACAGGTAACAAACTGAGATTAGGAACGCTCCCTTTGAGAGAGTGCTCCTAATCTCAGCTCGTTACCTAATATAAAAGACACCTGGGAACCAGAAATCTTGCTGATTTGATAGGGGATCAAATACTTTTTTCACTCCTTTAAAATGCAAATGAATTTATAACTTTTCTGAAATGCATTTTTCTGGATACTTTTGTTATTCTGTCTCTCACTGTTAAAATAAACCGACCATTAAAATTATAGACTGATCATTTCTTTGTCAGTGGTCAAACGTACAAAATCAGCAGGGGATCAAATACTTTTTTCCTTCACTGTACGACTCTCTAAACTTCCTATGATGGCTGTTTTAGTTTGCTGAGAGTTTATATATTTAGTAGTGAGGAGGTCAGCAGCATTATTTATAAAAGCCCTCCATTTACAAAAATGAAAGGGTGACCTCTCCTGCACATAGCCGTAATTCTAGCTTTAACCTGCCCTTGAAAGCTCCTGCAATCACACCTTGGTTCTCCCCTTGGTTTTACCACTAAAAGAGCCTGAAGAAGAAGTGCAATTGTGACTTAAAAGAAATTATTAGTCTTTTGAAAGTGCTTAGTTACCTGTAATTGTGATAGTCAGCCACCTGGGGGGAAAAAAACCTGATCTCGGGGTATGGTGGGAAAACGTGCACACACCCTTCCACCTTCCAGATAGCAGTGCTGGGCCACTTATCTGCTAAAATCCAACATCAGCCCCCAATTTTTTCTATTTTGGATAGCATGGGGAAGAATTAAAATGTCTGTGACCCAACTGGGCCCTAAATGATAATGAGAGAAAATGGGGTGCAAATGGAAAGAAAAATCTCACATAAGGATTTAACACTTCTCCACTCTATCCAAGATTACATAGTGACGTTAGGATTTAAAAGAAGTGTGTGTTTTTTGTTTTTTTTTAAGAATCATACTTGCCTAGGTGGATGCTGCATCTGTCCCCCTGAACTCATTGAAACGCTGAGCTGTCCAAGGGATAGGAGCGGCCTGGCTCAGGCTCTCAGTGGCTCTCTGAGGGCCTTAGCAAAATGCCGGTCCAGGCATGTGGGTGGATCTGGACCATATGGTCCCGAGCCTGGACCGTCAGCAAACAGCAGGCTTCAGCCCGCTGTCTGCTGAGAACAGGTCACAGAAGTACAGCCAAATGAGCTTTAATAGTTTAGCAGTGGTTGAGCTGTACTTCTCCTAATGTCCAGTGTATCAGTCTGTTCAGACTAATAAAAGGCCGTACTAGGGGGGAATTTACTAAAAATGGAGTAGGCAGAATCTGGAGCAGCTGTGCATAAAACCAATATGTGTGAACCCTCACCTTTGTATAAAAAAAAAAAAAAAAACTTTTTTTCCTTTTCTTTTTTGTGTGTGATCACATATCCTTTGTTCTCAGCTGCAGAAGGAGCTCAGGGAGCTGGGGGGAGAGAAACAGCAACACAGTGATCTTCGCAGTCAATGGCTGTGCAAGGAGAGGGGGTGTCAGGACAGTTCTAATCTTTTGGAAGAGAGCAGGCTGAGTTCCCATCACAGCCAGAAAACTGACCACCCTGTGCTCCCATGCCTGGTGTGGTTAGTTTTTAAAGGAAACGTATAGCCAAAGCTTTTTTTGGATTACAGGTGTGCAGTTCGTTCTGCACTCCTATGACCATTTTCAGCCAACAGCATGCTAAAGTCTGCTGTCGGATGACGTCACAGAGCCAGTTCAGGCTCTGAAAAGATCCCAACAATATGGTTGGGATCCACCCAACACCGTGGGACGGCATCTGGCTCAGCCTCTCTGCAATCTGCTGAGAGCCTGAGCCAACCCCTCCCACCCCCTCCACAGTCCAGCGCTTGAGGGGCAGATCAGGGAGCCGGAGACTGACAGTTTTGGCTCTCTGCTCAGAGCAGACGGAGAACTGAGCGATCAGCGGTGTTTCATCACTCGGTTCTCACTGCAGAGTCATCGGGGGACAGGTAAGTGAGTATAATTTTTTTTTTTTTTTTAAAAAAGCAGAGGGACTGGCAGGAACTCCTAGGCATTTCACACAGGAAGGAATACAAAGAGAATAGGATACTTTTTCCTACAAGTACAAGTACAAGTATTGAAACATTGGGGTAACATTCGCTTAGAAAATGAAAGTAGGAAGTGGATTGGTTTACATGCACAGCTGCTCCAATCTTAGTAAATTCTCCTTACTGTCCATGTGGCTAATTGATCTTCTTGTGATAAGGGTGCTGTCTGTACTGTTTAATATACAGTGTATCCGGAAAGTATTCACAGCGCTTCTCTTTTTCCACATTTTGTTATGTTACAGCCTTATTTCATAATGGATTAAATTATATTCCTCAAAATTCTACAAACAATACCCCATAATGACAATGTGAAATAAGTTTATTTGCAATCTTTGCAAATTTATTAAAAAAAAAAAAAATCCTATGTACATAAGTATTCACAGCCTTTGCCATGACACTCATAATTGAGCTCAGGTTCATCCTGTTTCCACTGATCATCCATGAGATGTTTCTACAACTTCATTGGAGTCCATTTGTGGTAAATTCAGTTGCTTGGACATGATTTGGAAAGGCACACACCTGTCTATATAAGGTCCCACAGTTAACCGTGCATGTTGGAGCACAAACCAACCCATGAAGTCCAAGGAAATGTCTGTAGACCTCCGAGACAGGATTGTATGGAGGCACAGATCTGGGGAAGGGTACAGAAAAATTTTGGTCCCAGTGAGCACAGTGGCCTCAATCTGAAAATAGAAGAACTTTGGAACTACCAGGAGTTTGGCTGGGCGGCCCGCTTTGGTAAAACTGAGCGATTAGGGGGGAGAAGGGCCTTAGTCAGGGAGGTGACCAAGAATCTGAATGGTCACTCTGACAGAGCTCCAGCGTTTCTCTGTGGAGAGAGGAGAAGCTTCCGGAACAACAACCATCCCTGCAGGCCAGATGGAAGCCACTTCTCAGTAAAAGACACATGACGGTACACCTGGAGTTTGCCAAAAGGCACCTGAAGGGCTCTCAGACCATGAGAAACAAAATTCTCTGGTCTGCTAAAACAAAGATTGAACTCTTTGGCCTGAATGTCAAGTGTCATGTCTGGAGGAAACCAGGCACCGCTCATCACTTGGCCAATCCCATACCTACAGTGAAGCATGGTGGTGGCAGCATCATGCTGTGGGGATGTTTTTCAGTGGCAGGAACTGGGAGACTAGTCAGGATCGAGGGAGAGATTAATTCAGCAATGTACAGAGACATCCTTGATGAAAACCTGCTCCAGAGCACCCCGGACCTCAGCCTGGGGCAAAGGTTCCTCATCCCACAGGACAATGACCCTAAGCACACAGCCAAGATAAGGAGTGGCTACGGGACAACTCTGTGAATGTCCTTGAGTGACCCAGCTAGAGCCCAGACTTGAACCTGATTGAACATCTCTGGAGAGAACTGAAAATGGCTGTGCACCGACGCTCCCCATCCAACGTGATGGAGCGTGAGAGGTCCCGCAAAGAAAAATTGGCGAAACTGCCAAAAAATAGGTGTGCCAAGCTTGTATCATCATACTCAAAAAGACTTGAGGCTGTAATTGGTGCCAAAAGAGCTTCACCAAAGTATTGAGCAAAGGCTGTGAATACTTATGTACATGGGATTTTTTAAATTTTTTATTAATTTTGGAAAGATTTCAAACAAACTTCTTTCACATTGTAGAATTTTGAGAAAAATAATGAATTTAATCCAGTGGTTCTCAACTCCAGTCCTCAGGACCCACTAACAGGTCAGGTTTGCAAGATAACTGAAATACATCACAGGTGATATCATTTTGCAGTATTCTAGTCTGTATCTCCCCAAGGTAATACTTGTAATCTGGCCTGTTGGTGGGTCCTGAGGACTGGAGTTGAGAACCACTGATTTAATCAATTTTGGAATAAGGCTGTAACATAACAAAATGTGGAAAAAGTGAAGCGCTGTGAATACTTTCCTGGATGCGCTGTACAGATATAGTAAAACAATCTACAGATCTCAGTATGAAACTAAATCATGACAACCTGGCACAGGAAGTGCAAATCATGTGAAAGCCACATTTAAGTAGTAACATAATTTAATTTAGTAAATCACGATGTGCTGTTCTTGAAAATAAAACTGCACTGTCCAAAAATAAAATGGTTTGGAAGGAGTTCTGCTTGAATACAAACGTCTGCATGTGTAATTCTTTAGCCTAGTTGTGTTAGGCTAGTGATGGCAAACCTTGGCACCCCAGATGTTTTGGAACTACATTTCCCATGATGCTCAACTACACTGCAGCGTGCATGAGCATCATGGGAAATGTAGTTCCAAAACATCTGGGGTGCCAAGGTTCGCCATCACTGGGCTAGGATATAGATGGAGATATATAAATATAGTTATTCTCTCAATTTTTTTTTTTTTTTTTAAATCCTTGTTGCTGGTGGAATTTAACTGGCAAATTTCTGTGTAATACATTTCCATATCATGTACACTTACAATACACAATAAATATTCCATTCTGCCTTATCTGTTTACAGGTGAAAAGCCCCATCGCTGCCATTTGTGTCCCTTTGCATCGGCCTATGAGCGCCATCTAGAAGCTCACATGCGCTCTCACACCGGGGAGAAACCTTACAAGTGCGAGTTGTGTTCTTTCCGCTGCAGCGACCGCAGCAACCTTTCCCATCACCGGCGCCGCAAGCACAAGATGCTCCCTATTAAAGGCACGCGTCCCTCTCTCGGCAACAAGAAAATGTGGGGGGTTCTTCAGAAGAAGGTCAGCAGCTTGGGGTACAGTCGCCGGATGCTAATCAACCTGAGTCCACCATCCATGGTGGTGCACAAGCCTGACTATTTGAGCGACTTCTCTCACGAGATCCCCAGCATTCAGAGTGACGCCTATGAGAGTCTAGCTAAGACTTCTCATTCGGGGGGACTGTCTAGGGACACACAGGAGCTCATGGTGGACAATCCCTTAAATCAGCTGTCTACATTGGCCGGACAGCTTTCCAGCTTACCGCCAGACACTCAGAACCCCACCTCTCCCGATCCAAGTCCTTGCCCAGACGAGAAGCCCTTTATGATCCAACAACCTCCAGCACCAGCCTGCGCTTCTGCAGTATCTACCAGTGTTCCTCAGAGCTCCTCACCAGCCAGCCCAGAAGGACGTGCCACCCACAATCACAGGAACTGTAGCCCCATGGCCGGGCCGAGTAGCGATCGTAGCGGGCGAACCAGCACCCCCAGCATCAGCAACAGTCAGCCTAGCACACCTGCTCCTGCTCTCCCGGTTCAGGACCCTCAACTTCTTCATCACTGCCAGCACTGTGACATGTACTTTGCAGACAATATACTGTACACAATCCACATGGGTTGCCACGGTTTTGAAAACCCTTTCCAATGCAACATATGTGGCTGCAAGTGCAAAAACAAGTATGACTTTGCTTGTCACTTTGCTCGAGGCCAGCACAGCCAAAACTGACTCCTAGTGGCCTTTTTTTTTTTATCCCCAAATTATTCTTTTAATCTCCTCGGGGGACAGTCTGTTACTACAGTGCCTGTTATTTGAGGAAAATACAAGTAGGATGTAAATATCTGTGTTTGTGTGTTTTTATGTCTTTTTGTGATGACATGCTTTGACTTCTGTCAGGGAGGCCAAGATTCTAATATCACAGTATTGGAAGGAACTAGGAGGAAAAGGTTCAAAAAGGTGCAAGTAAAGATTGCTATAAGCAGAAAGCACCTCTAAAAACTGACTTTTACCCTGGATGGGCATGGTATTTGTGCACTGGATCAGGCACCTAATGTTTAGATGCCTTCCAGTTGTCTGTTGTCCCAAGCCACTTGTCATAGAGAGCATTAGGAGGCAGAACGTTATTAATTTTAATTGTGAACATCATTGTATTCTAATGGAGGAATATTGATCGTTGTTGCTGGAAGTGTTCAAGAATGTTCTATAACGGAGCACCATGCTCTCGTTTTAATGGTTTGTCATAGGGATAATAAAATTTATTTAATAGCGGTATCTTCCCCTGTTGGGTGTAAGGGGGCTTGAAGGAGAAAATGTATGTTTAATAATTATGGTAAATTTCAGCTTCAAGTGTTTTTTTTTGTTTTTGTTTTTTTTTTTGTTAATTTATCCTCACACGTTGCTAAATATGTTTTGTGTAGGTATATTCACAGTGTGTTATGTGTTTTTCCAAAGACTGAAACTTCTCCGTAAACCATCCTGTTTTTAATAAATGTATTGTCCACCATCACCACTGATGGACTGATCTCTATCTTGGCTTTTTCCTTATTATTATTATTATTATTATTATTACTATACAGGTTTTATATCGCGCCAATGGTTTGCGCAGCGCTTTACAACATGAGGGCAGACATTAGTTACATTACGATTTGGTACAAGAGGAATCAGAGGTCCCGCTCGTTAGAGCTTATAATATAAAAAGGAAGGGTCAGTGTTAGTTAGAAGCAGGATAGGCTTCTTCGAAGAGAAGGATTTTCAGGGATCGCCTGAAGATGGATAGATTAGGGGACAGTCAGACAGATTGGGGTAAGGAGTTCCAAAGGATGGGAGAAGCTCTGGAGAAATCCTGGAGGCGAGCATGGGAGGAGGTGACAAGGGAGCTAGAGAGCAGGAGGTCTTGGGAGGACCGAAGAGAGCGGCTTGGTTGGTATTTTGGGACTAGGTTAGTGATGTAGCTGGGGGCAGAGTTATGGATGGCTTTGTAAATTATTGTTAGTACTTGAGTTTTATTCGTTGGGTGAGTGGAAGCCAATGGAGGGATTGGCAGAGAGGGGTGGAGGACACTGACTGGTTGGTAAGGTGGATGAGTCTTGCAGCGGCATTCATTATGGACTGAAGGGGGATAGTCTATGTAAAGGTAATCCAATGAGGAGTGAGTTGCAGTAGTCGAGAGATAACCAGGGAGTGAATTAGAAGCTTGGTGATGTCATTGGTTAAAAAGGGGCATATTCTGGAAATGTTGCGTAGGTTAAGGCGGCATGATTTGGGCAGGGATTGTATGTGGACCTGCAAGGACAGTTCAGAGTCTAAGGTTACCCTAGCACCCTGGCATGTGGGGACGGACTGATAGATGTGCCATTGATCTTGACAGAGAAGTCAGGGGAGGGGGCACGGGGGGGGGGGGGGGTGGAGGGGGGGAATATTAAGAGCTCAGTTTTAGATAGATTCAGTTTGAGGAAGTGGTTTGACATCCAGGCTGATATGTCAGTAAATCAGTGATGCGTGAGGAGATTGATGGTGTGAGGTAAGTGGCAGAGATAGATTTGGGGGTGTCATCAGCATATAAATGGTAGTAAAAGCCATGGGAGGCTATCAGCTGACCCAGGGAGGACATGTAGATTGAGAATAGTAGAGGTCCCCCAAGAACCTTGGGGGACCCCAACGGTAAGAGGAGTTGGAGAAGAGGAAGTGGAGTTGTAAGTTACACTGAAGGTGCGATGAGATAGGTAAGATTCGAACCAACGGAGAGTGCAGCCATGGAGACCAAGCAAATTGAGTTTTTTGAGGAGGAGGGGGGTGGTCCACTGTATCAAAGGCAGCGGAAAGGTCCAAGAGTAAGAGTACGGAATAATGACCATTGGTTTTGGCTGTTAGTAAGTCATTTGTGAGTTTGAGGAGAGCAGTTTTTTGTGGAGTGCTGTGGGCGAAATCCAGACTGAAGGGGATCAAGGTTATTCTCAACGAGGTGGTCGCTCAGTCAGTTGTAGACTAAACATTCAAGGAGTTTAGAGGCAAAAGGGAGTAAAGAGATGGGTCTTAGGTTGTTAAGATTGGTGGGGTCTAGTGAGGCCTTTTTTGGTATGGGAGTGATTAGTGCATGTTTTAGAGGGTTGGGGAAGATGCCAGTAGAGAGTGAGAGGTTGAAGATATGAGTTAAGAAGTGTAGGATTGAGTCAGATGGGGACCGTAGTATTTGAGAAGGAACAGGGTCCAGGGGGCAGGAGGTTAGGTGGGCATTAGAAAAAAGTGTAGTGACTTCCTCTATAGTAGCTGGGGAAGTATTGATTGTGCAAGAGGACAAGGAGTGTAAAGTGGGGGAGATATCTGTAGAGCGGAGATCTCGAGATGAATTGTCTCAATCTTCTTTTTGAAGTGATTAGCAATCTCCTGGGCAGTGAGTAAGTTAGCGAGGGTAATGGAGGATAAAGTAGCGTGGTAAAGGTAGAAAAGAGTTGACGGGAACTGCGTGAGAGGGTGTTAATGAGAGTGATAAAGTAGGTCTGTTTGGCAGTGTGCAGACAGGAATGGTATTTTTGGAGGGCAGATTTATATTGGCTGAAATCTTGCTGTGACTTACTTTTACGCCACAGACGCTCAAGAGCACGGCTACGTTTTTTGAGGCTTTTGGTATTGTCTGTCTGCCAGGGTTGTAGCGGTCGGGGCCTGATTCTGTGCGTAATGAGGTGGGCGAAGGTTTCCAGGGTGGATGACAGTGAACTGTTGTAGACAGAAATGGCCAAGTTGGGGCAGGACAAGGATGAGATTTTGTCGTAGAGACCATCTGTAGCAGAAAAAAGAAGAGATGGGTTAAGATGGCGAAGGTTTCTACGGGTAATAGTTTGGTAGTTGGAAGGCAAGGAGGAGGCAGACAAGGAGAGTGTGAAACTAAAAAGGTGGTGATCTGAGAGAGGAAAAGGAATATTGGAGAGGTTGTGTGGAGTGCATACGTAGGAGAATGAGGTCAAGGCAGTTGCCCACAGAGTGAGTAGAAGCGCTTGTCCATTGTTTTAGGTCAAAAGAGGAGGTTAGGCTCAGCAGCTTAGAAGTAGCAGGAGTGTTAAGATTAACAGGGATGTTGAAGTCACCAAGAATGATTGTTGGAATTTCAGAAGAGAGAAAGTAGGGTAGCCAGGCAGAGAAGTTGTCAAGGAAGTTCGATACTGGTCCCGGGGGCCGATAGATCACAGCAATTCTCAATGAAACTGGAGAAAATAGATGAATACAGTGAGCTTCAAATGAGGAGAGGGACAGAGAGGGGGGTGGATGAAGAACCTGAAAAGTGCTTTGAGGGGATAGAAGGATTCCAGCACCACCTCCTTTCCGCCCACTAGGCCTGGGAGAGTGAGTCCACCATAGGAGAGAGAAGCAGGAGAAGAAAGGTCAGATTCTTGAATCCAGGTCTCAGTAATTGCAAGTAGGTTCAGGGAGTTTGTGATAAATAGGTCATGGATGGTGGTGAGCATTCCAAAGGGCACAGGAGAAGGAGAGGCTTGTTCTGGGCTGAAGAGGATTAGAAATGAGATTGTGTGGATTGCGGCTGCTATCAGAGGATGGGAGTGCTAGGTATGTTGGCCAAAGGTAAATGATGGCGGTCCAGGATTTGGGAAAGTATCTCCAGAAGTTAGGAGAAGCAGAAGGGTGATTGTTTGGGTTTTTAAAGCAGAACTCCAAGCTATAACTGGTGCAGGACTATGCCAGTGCTCAACAAGGGAAGTGTGGCATGGAGTAATTGGTGGTGGGGGGGGTAAAGGTTAGTATTACAGAGGATCTCCAGCCCAAAATTTTATTTTGCTTAACCACTTCCGGACCGCCGCACACTGATCTACGTCCTAACTATGAGGAGGAATGTCGTTATAGAAGCAGCTAGCTGCCATAAGCCTGGTATCCCCGGTGCCCTCCGCCGCTTACTCGAGCCGTTGGCAGCGGCGGAGGCGATCGGGTTCTCTCTCTGGCTGGGCATGGAGACAGGTGAGGGGAAGATGGCCCCCACCCGTCTCAATGACATTGCAGGGCGGGAGCGGTGTCAAAACATCACTTCTACCCATAGCTCTTAAAAGGCCGTTTTTTTGTTTTTTTTAAATAACCATTTTATTTATTTTTTATTGCATTTTAGTGTAAATATGAGATCTGAGTTCTCTTTTACCCAAGATTTCATATTTAAGAGGTCCTGTCATGCTTTTTTTCAATTACAAGCGATGTTTACATTCCTTGTAATAGCAATAAAAGTGACTCAATTTTTTTTTTTTTAAATGGTGTAAAAATAAAAAATGGTAAAATGGTTAAGGAAAAAAAAAAATGTTAAACGCGCCCCGTCCCGCCGAGCTCGCGTGCAGAAGCGAACGCATACGTGAGTAGCGCCTGCATATGAAAATGGTGTTTAAACCACACATGTGCAAGAGCAAAGATTCTAGCCCTAGACCTCTGTAACTCAAAACATGCAACCTGTAGAATTTTTTGTAACCGTCGCCTATGAAGATTTTTAAGGGTAAAAGTTTGTCGCCATTCCATGAGCGGGCGCAGTTTTGAAGAGTGACATGTTGGGTATCAATTTACTTGGCGTAACATTATCTTTCATAATATAAAAAAAATTGGGTTAACTTTACTGGTGTCTTATATTTTAATTCAAAAAAGTGTATTTTTTCCAAAAAAAAGTGCGCTTGTAAGACCGCTGCGCAAATACGGTGTGACAGAAAGTATTGCAACAACCACAATTTTATTCTCTAGGGTGTTAGAAAAAAAATGTATAATGTTTGGGGGTTCTAAGTAATTTTCTAGCAAAAAAAAAATGTTTTTAACTTGTAAACAAATCTCAAAAAGAGGCTCGGTCCTTAAGGGGTTAAAGCAGCTGCAAATTTATTATTTTTTCTTGTTGAAGTCAGCAGCTACCAGTACTGTAGCTGCTGATTTTTATTTCGTCTACCGGCTCGGGTGCAGGCGCCGCCATTCCAACTAAAGGAAACCGGCAGTGGAGCCTTCAGGCTTCACAGCTGGTTTCCTACTGCACATGTGTGAGTCGCGTGGCGCTTTGTGAATGGCCTGCTCGTCTTCTGGGACACGCACAGGTCCCAGAAGGCAGCGGGGGAGAAGAAGGGCTCATCGCAGAAGAGGATGTGACATACTGTGCCGCGGACGGGCTAGGACGGAAGTAAATTTATTCTTTCTAAAAAGGTAGGTAAGAAAAAAGAGGAAAATGGATATCCAAAAACCGAGGGGTGGTCTTTAATTTAAGACCACCTTGTAAAAGTGGGAGGAGCTCTGCTTTAAAGTGACCTTTACCACTTCAACGCTGGCCACTTTCACCCCCGCCCAGGCCCATTTTCAGCCCTGTCACACTTTGAATGACAATTGCGTGGTCATGCAACACTGTACCCATATGACATTTTTATCTTTTTTTTTTTGTTTTTCTTTTCACACAGCTTTTTTTTTTGGTGGTATTTAATTACCACTGGGTTTTTTGTAGGGGAACTACATGTTTTTCTTACTTTCTGTTATACAAATTTTCTCCTTGTACGGATGGACTGCACTGATAATCAGGACAGTGCCCTGATTATCAGTGTAAATGTCCCGTCACACTTGCCAGTTCCCGGCTCTCCTTGCTGTGACAGTGCGGAGAAAGAAATGGCGATAACCAGCAAGTTTGTTTACATGTGATCAGATGTGATTGGACACAGCTGATGACATGGAAAGGGGCCGCTATGATTGGCCCTATACCCTGATTTGTGACACAGCGATTACAGAGCACGCCGATGCATGCCCCAGGGGGTGTGGTTCTGGGGGGGACATCCATGGACGCCCACGCTGTAGATGTCTTTTGGCTATAGCGCGGTCAAGAAGTGATTAAACAGTATTATTTTAATATACTCCAAATACAATCTATACACTTCCACTACTTCAAAAGCCATGTAATGTATTATTCATGTAATCATTTAATATTGCTCTACAATCTTGTAATGTCCTCTGTGAGCACCTCTCCATTAGTTGCAGTCATGTCCACTGCTCTATGCACAGTACACATCATATATAGTCCCTAGCCTGTCTCTGGAGCATGCAAGAGAGAGTGGAAATGTTCCTACATATAGTGGGACCATAAAGAAGGACCGTAGCTACTCTCAAACAGTAAGTCTGATCACAAAAGCAAAATAAACAAATAATTTTGAGGAGGTCAGGAATAGAAGTTACTTTTTGAGTTAAAGCGGTTGTATACCCGCACATTAAAAAAAAAAAAAAAAAAACCCCTGCAAGGCAAAGGCATAATGAGCTAGTATGCAGCGCATACTAGCTCATTATGAAATCCTTACCTCAGAACGAAGCCCCCGTATAGGAGCCTGGTACATGCCGAGGGAGCTGACATCTTGCCCTCGGCGTGTCTTCCGGGTTCGTGGCTCCGGCGCTGTGAGTGGCGTCATCGCGATGAGGTCACTCCTGCACATGTGCGTGGGAGTTTTCTTCCCGGCAAGGTCCGGCAGCGTCTGCCGAACCTTCAGAGCACATGCGCCGCTGACGTCAACAGCTGCATGCAAAGGGAGTATCTCCTAAACCGTACAGGAGTATGTTATTAAATCTCCCCAAAGTGACTATAATCCTGAAACTTCATTGGTTACCACGCAGGAGAATACGGCTTGGATGTGACTTCAGGAATAAGACTTAAAGTGGTTGTAATAGCCCCAGTGTGTCCTGTTACTTACACCTGGCAATAATTTTCTGTTGATCGCAGGGGGGGGGGGCCTCAGTATTGTGGAATATATTCCCTATATTGACGGGCCGTATATGACTCCCGCGGCTACTTAATTAAATCTGGCCACCAGTGCGTCCTGTTGGCATGGCGACCGCACAATATAAGACGTGAGGTGCACCAAGATGGCGCGGCTTCTGATGACGAAACGTGTAAGTTGGAGCACCGTCGCGTTACTTCCAGTATGTGGAACGTAAGGCGTCCCAGATCTATTGCTGTGGTATGTGTACTGACCCTGCAGCACTATTGAAAGTGCAATTTTAAAACTTTGATTTGAATAATGCAACGTACACATGAGCGGACTTTCCGACTGGACTTTTGACAGACTTCCACTGGACTTTTTTTACGAACGGACTTGCCTACACACGACCGGACTACGGACGGACTTGCCTACACACGACCGGACTTTCCGGCAGACTATGTTCGCCGGCCTTCCCGACGGAGTTACGACAGGCTTTCCGAATGAACAGACTTGCCCACACACGAACAAGTCCGTTCATTTTGAACGTGATCCGGGTACGACGGGACTAGAAAAGGAAGTCAATCTCGCCGCTTTTATCGTCGAGATTAACGCCTTGCTAGCCCCGTCGTGGGGAATACCAGGCCCTTAGGTCTGGTATGGATTTTCAGGGGAACCCCCTACGCCGAAAGAATGGCGTGGGGTCCCCCCAAATCCATACCAAACCCCTATCCGAGCACGCAGCCTGGCTGGTCAGGAAAGGGGGTGGGGACGAGCGAGTGCCCCCCCCCATCTGAACCGTACCAGGCCGCATGCCCTCAACTTGGGGGGTGGGTGCTTTGGGGAGGAGGGTGCCCTGCGCCCCCCCAAAGCACCTTGTGGCCTCTTCCCGGCAACCCTGGCCATTGGTTGTCGGGGGTCTGCGGGCGGGGGGCTTATCGGAATGCGGGAGCCCCCTTTTAATAAGGAGGCCCCACATCCAGGCCCCCCACATGGTACCTTACCATTCACCTAGGGAAAAAGTGTCAATAAAAAAACACACTACACAGGTTTTTAAAGTAATTTATTAGACAGCTCCGGGGGTCTTCTTCCGACTTCGGGGGGTCTTCTTCCAACTTCGCCGCTCTCTCCGGCCTTTTCTCCCGGTGTCCGGTTCTTCTCCCGCTCTCCGGCCTCTTCTCCCGGTGTTTGACCTCTGCTCCCGGTGTCCGGTTCTTCTGCCGGTGACCACGCCCCCTTATGATGTCACAGTCCCAGCATGCCCTGGGACTGTGATGTCAGAAGGGGGCGGGGTCACCGCCTATATAAATAATTGCGGAGCGCTCACACAGCATTACAGTGAGAGAGAGCGTCGTGTCAACATCAAAAGAAGGGAAGAAGACGACGCAGAGGTCCGGGCCACCGCTAGCAAAAGAGCGGCAGAAGATAGCAGAGGGGCCGGCAGAAGAGGTCGAACACCGGGAGAAGAGGCCGGAGAGCGGGAAGAACCGGACACCGGGAGAAGAGGCCAGAGAGTGCAGCGAAGGCGGAAGACACCCCCCCCCCCCCCCCCGAAGTCGGAAGAAGACCCCCGGAGCTGTCTAATAAATTACTTTAAAAACCTGTGTAGTGTGTTTTTTTTATTGACACTTTTTCGCTAGGTGAATGGGTAGGGGTACCATGTACCCCATACTCATTCACGAGTGGAGGGCCAGGATCTGGGGGCCCCCTTATTAAAGGGGGCTCTTGGATTCCGATAAGCCCCCCGCCCACAGACCCCGACAACCAAGGGCCAGGGTTGTTGGGAAGAGGCCCTTGTCCTCATCAACATGGGGACAAGGTGCTTTGGGGTGGGGGGGGGCCGCAGGGCCCCCCCCCCACCCCAAAGCACCCACCCCCCCATGTTGAGGGCATGCGGCCTGGTACGGTTCATGCCGTTTTTTCGGCGTAGGAGGTTCCCCTGAAAATCCATACCAGACCTAAGGGATATCGTCGCCTCGCGCTATATAATTTGTTTTTCCTATTGCAGCGAGCGCGAGATGTAGTATCCTGCCCTTGCGTCATATCTGGTCCGTCGGACCAGCATACAGATGAACGGTCTTTCCGTCAGGAACTGAGTCCGGCGGAGTTACGACGTAAAGATTTGAAGCAGGTTTCAAATCTAAAGTCCGTTGGATTTCCGACTGGAACAGTCCATCGGATTTCTGACCGTAACGGTCTGTCGGAAGTCCGATGCAGCCCACAACACAGTCGGATTGTCCGCCGGATTCTGTCCGTCGGACCAGTCCGGTTGGAAAGTCCGCTCGTGTCTACGCTGCATAAGATTAATTTTTATGGATTCGCACTACGAGGAGCAATTCTTTCCATCCACCCGTATGTGAGTGTACCCAATGACCAGACCCACCATGGAGGAAGAGATACCAGACAAGAGACGACCCTGCTTGAATGTGCTTTACACCTGCAGGGGTATATCTTTCTGGTGGGTGTGGAACCGAGAGGGGAGCACATGTGGAATTCACCTAATTTTTCACCAAGAGCTATTGGGGGTTATTTACTAAAACGACATGGTACAAAATCGGGTGCAGTTCAGCATAAAAACCAATCGGCTTCCAGGTTTTATTGTCAAAGCCTAATTGAACAAGCTGATGTTAGAAGCTGATTGGCTACCATGCACATCTGCACCAGATTCTGGGTGCTCCAGTTTTAGTAAATCCCCCCCCCCCCATTGTTTATCCAGGCACAAGTCACTTTGGAAGTTTATCATGTTTTTTTGAACTGTGATTTTTTTTTTTTTTTTTTTTCGGTTGACACCAACGGATTCTTATATATATATATATATATATATATATATATATATATAATTTTATTTTTTTTTTATCCAGAGTATAATACACTTTTTGCACACTGAGCACTTTATATGTGTATTTTTTGTTTTTGTTTATGGAAATTTTTTATTAGCCATCCGGGATTGCAAATGTTATATTGAGCACTTATACAATTTAACACTAATAATGTTTGTGTGATTGGAAGAGATGGAAAAGAAAAAGGAAGAGATAGGACACGTTATTAGATGGTTTATTTTCTGTTTCCAACTTTTTTTTTTAACACAACCACTTATTAGATTTAGGCAGAGCCATTTTACCTCCCCCCCTTTCCTTATATCTATAAGGCCCCTTTCACGCTGCTGTGACTTGAAAGTCATGCGATTTTACCGCAATTTTAGGGAATGCCTGTGTAATCCTGAGGTCTATGGACCTCAACTCCTATCAAAGTTGGACCAAAGTAGTACAGGGACTTAAGGTTGCACAGATATGAACGGTACTCATTGGAAATCATGGGGTGCAATCACTTCTGACAATTTTACTGACACCAAGGGGAGGGACCTCCAGCTGATTGACCACCTCGGCTCTGTTCCTGTGTTCTGTGTGAAGGGGGGGTGTGTCTCTTTCCACCAATCAGCTCTCGGACCCCTCCTCGCTGAGCTCCTGAAGTGTGTAATTTCCACCCCCTTTTTTTTTTTTCTGAACTCTCAGGCAAGCTTTATTAATTAAGCACTTTGGATACAGAGAAGACTGCAGATCAAAAGGTACCACTGTACTTAAGTTGTACCTGTTTGATTACGAGCATAATTCGCTTCAGAAGAATGCTTGTAATCCAAAGCACTCTTATATCAAAGCGAGTTTCCCCATAGTAGTCAATAGAAACTCAGATAATTTGTTCCACAGTGTCTGCTATTGTATGCAGTACCGCATGTGGCTAGAGGTGGGGTGGGGGGTGCCGGAAACCGCTCGGATGCACTTGGAGACACTCAGGAATAGAGTGTCTCCGACGCCCCCGCACCTCTGGTCAAATGTGGTACTGCACACCCCAGAGGCTTGAATCCTGCTCCTCTTGTGAGACAACGCTCACAAACAGTCAGAATTTAAAAAAAATAATAGCTCGTATTGCGAAACACTAGTAAACCGCGTTACTCGCAATCCGAGGCATATTACTGTAGGAGGATTTGTTTAATCTCTGTGTATCATCTGATGCTATTCACTTCACTGGGTATATGTAAAAGGGGTCTACAATCACTTTAACAGTCTAACAGAGCCTATGTTAAAGTGATTGTAAAGTCGTCGTCTTTGTTATTTTTACCAGGAAAAAAAAAAAGTTATACTTACCTCCTCTGTGCAGTTGGTTTTGCACAGAGCAGCCCGGATCCTCCTCTTCTCAGGTCCCTCGCCGGCGCCCCTGGCCCCTCCCTTCGGTTGCGTGCCCCCAGAGCAAGCAGCTTGTTATGGGGGCACCCAAGCCGAGTCACAAATCCCTGCATCCATTCAGACGCAGAGCTGTGGCCCTGCCCCCTTTCTCTTCTCAACGGCTGGCTGACTGACTTTGACAGCAGCAGGAGCCAATGACGCTGCGCTGCTGTCTCAGCCAATGAGGAGGGGAGTCCCGGGCAATCGACACATTCCTACAACATCGCTGGATCCAGAGGGGGGGCTCAGGTAAGTATTAGGGGGGCTGCTGCACACAGAAGGCTTTTTATCTTAATGCATAGAATGCATTAGGATAAAAAAAAAAAAAAACCTTCTGCCTTTACTACCCCTTTAACCCTGGCGTCCGGTCAGGTTCCAGATCTCATTTTTCCTGCACTAATGCCCCTTTCAGGCGTTTTAGCGCTAAAAATAGCACCTGAAAAGCGCCTTTCCTGTCACTCCAGTGTGAAAGTCCGAGTGCTTTTACACTGGGGCGGTGCGCTTGCGGGACAGGGAAAAAAAAAGTCCTGCATCTTTGGGGTGGTGCGGGAGCGCTCTATATATCGCTCCTACACCGCCCCTGCCCATTGAAATGAATGGGCAGCGCTGCCGAAGCGCCTGCAAAGTGACTCAGTAGTGCCACAACACTGGCGCTATTAACCCTTTTCTTTTTGCCGCTAGCGGGGCGCTTTTAACCCCCGAAACCCGAAAAGCACCGCTGTAACAGCAGTACTGCTAACACCCGCACCGCCCCAGTATGAAAGGGGTCTAGATGTAGTAATCCAGTTTGCATCATTTGGATCTCTTTGCATTCTGGCACTTTTTATGTGAGGCTCAAAGTGGCAATTATGTGTTTTTAGGAGGAGCGCTCAGCTTCACCTGATCGCAGCGGTACTTTTAGTAATCTGCATACCAACAATATATAATCACATACATTTGATGGACTTGTGTCTTTTTTTTCAACCTCACCTACTATGTAACAAAAAAAAAAAAAAAAAAATCTTATTTGTTCTTTGCCTGAGCCCTTCGGCTGCAAGCCAGTTCTGCAGTGATGAAATTGCACTTAGTAGAACTAAACAAATTCCGCATTAAAGCCTTAAAACTGCCACATTTTGCCTATGGCCTGTCTGAATATCATACTTGGAGTCCAGGCGCAGGGAGACAAAGAAAACAAACCCTGCTCACGTCTATGCTGCTGCTAATATATCAACCTGGATGGCAAGCAATTGGTTACTTCCATATTCCCACTACCCTCTGAGCACCTACAAACAAACGGTCCAAACTGTTCTGTAAAATAATAACGGGAATAATAACTTTCTGCAGCTTCATTCAGTATAAAAGCTGAAGTTCCTCCTACTGGTGAAATTGGGTATTACACTGAGATGATCTGGCATTGATGGAATGTGCATGAGTTTTTATTTTATTAGTATAGTCTGCACAGGCATAAAAAAAGAGTCAAGATCAGGGCTGCGCTATTTATTGAATGGGGGGGGGGGCATGTAAACCTTCCAGATTATAAAATCTAAGCCCATCTTGTTGAGATTTTCTTTTTTTTTTTTATGAGGGGAAAATTCAATAAATAAAAAATATACTGTAGATAAAAAATAAAAAAAAAATCATACAAGCTATAGCAGGTATCTAGGTATTTCCTAGGAGATGTCAGATTTTTAGCCATCCAACCAGGGCTTCTGAGACTGGCACAAGTACGGCTGCAATATCCGCTTTTTTTCTTCTGTAAAATATGACTCCACATTGAAACGTCTGTCTTTGTCGAGTAGGACAGTCTGCACAGCGATATTCTGCCTTAATTGTTCCAAAGCCTTAGACTTTACACACTGGAGTTCTTGAGCAATTCTTTTAATATCCTGGTTAGCAGCTGACCCTGAAAATACAAAAAGTTGTTTTTTTTATTTTTTATAAAGTACAGTTACTAAGACCATGATTCTGACTCTGTCTTCACTACCTAGTGAGCGATGGATCAGGAATAAAGCATAACTACAGTGAGGGGGGAAAAAAGTATTTGATCCCCTGCTGGTTTTGTACGTTTACCCAGTGACAAAGAAATGATCAGTCTATAATTTTAATGGTCGGTTTATGTTAACAGTGAGAGACAGAATAAAAACCAAAAAATCCAGAAAAACGCATTTCAAAAAAGTTTGTTATAAATTTATTTGCATTTTAAACGAGTGAAATAAGTATTTGAGAAAATAAAAAGTAGCGCATAGATTGTGCCAAAAGTCTTCAATCAAGAAAACAACTGAAAAAAACAAATATCCACAAATAATAAACATAACAGTGAAAAAACTTATAAGTCTCTCAATATAGGTGAATAAAGTCCTATCGGTGAATGGGAAACAAATAACATGGAATGTCCCACTGAAAACCATGCGTGGATACGGGGAGGCAGATGTTATAACACGGGTGAATCAACAAATCATCCCCAAGTTGTATCTCACAACGACATGCGACTTGGTAAAGATGGTGTGTAAGAAACTCTTACCAGATACGATGGACTCCCTTGTCTGCGACAGGGAGTCACTCGAGCGGGTTGCCTCTCAGGGCCAGTGAACGGACATCACAGCTCTGCGAACCTTCTGGGTCAAACTCTGCGCGGATCTCCCGGGGCCGACAGGTGGGTCCTCCCAAAGGATGGCCAAGGTGCGGATCAGAGGGAACAGTGCGTCACATACAAAAACTGGATTGAAGGCTGGTTGAATCTCTCAGTAAATATGTGGAGAAAAACTAAACAAGCTCCACATAGTGTAGATGAGCAAAAATAGGATTTTTATTGTTAAAAACGCCAGATAACAATAAAATGTGATCACAGAGTATAAAATCAAAAATGGGCATGCCCCAGTAGACGATCCATTGATCGAAACGCGTCGGGCGCTTCCAGCATCCTTCTTGTTGCCCATTTTTGATTTTATACTCTGTGATCACATTTTATTGTTATCTGGCGTTTTTAGCAATAAAAATCCTATTTTTGCTCATCTACACTATGTGGAGCTTGTTTATTTTTTCTCCACATGTTTATTTTTTCTCCACATACTTACTGAGAGATTCAACCAGCCTTCAATCCAGTTTTTGTACGTGACGCACTGTTCCCTCTGATCCGCACCTCGGCCATCCTTTGGGAGGACCCACCTGGGGGCCCCCCGGGAGATCCGCGCAGAGTTTGACCCAGAAGGTTCGCAGAGCTGTGATGTCTGTTCACTGGCCCTGAGAGGCAACCCGCTCGAGTGACTCCCTGTCGCAGACAAGGGAGTCCATCGTATCTGGTAAGAGTTTCTTACACACCATCTTTACCAAGTCGCATGTCGTTGTGAGATACAACTTGGGGATGATTTGTTGATTCACCCGTGTTATAACATCTGCCTCCCCGTATCCACGCATGGTTTTCAGTGGGACATTCCATGTTATTTGTTCCCCATTCACCGATAGGACTTTATTCACCTATATTGAGAGACTTATAAGTTTTTTCACTGTTATGTTTATTATTTGTGGATATTTGTTTTTTTTCAGTTGTTTTCTTGATTGAAGACTTTTGGCACAATCTATGCGCTACTTTTTATTTTCACATGTTTCTTTGGTTTTTGTCACCTTGTAAGTAGCTGCTCCACACCATATATATTTTTTTAATTTAGCGCAGTGTACACTTTTATTAAATAAGTATTTGACCCCTTTGCCACCAAGGGTTTTATGACTTAGTACTTGGTGGCAAAACCCTTGTTGGCAATCACAGAGGTCAGACGTTTCTTGTAGTTGGCCACCAGGTTTGCACACATCTCAGAAGGGATTTTGTCCCACTCCTCTTTGCAGATCCTCTCCAAGTCATTACGGTTTGGAAACTCGAATCTTCAGCTCCCACATATTTTCTATGGGATTAAGGTCTGGAGACTGGCTGCACCGCTCCAGGACCTTAATGTGCTTCTTCTGTGCTCCTTTGTTGCCTTGGCTGTGTGTTTTGGGCCATTGTGTTGCTGGAATACCCATTCATGACCCATTTTCAATGCTCTGGCTGAGGGAAGGAGGTTCTTGCCCAAGATTTGATGGTACATGGCCCCGTCCATCTTCCTTTTGATGCAGTGAAGTTGTCCTGTCCCCTTAGCAGAAAAATACCCCCAAAGCATAATGTTTCCACCTCCATGTTTGACGGTGGGGATGGTGTTCTTGGGGTCATAGGCAGCATTCCTCCTCCTCTGAACACGGCGAGTTGAGTTGATGCCAAAGAGCTCGATTTTGGTCTCATCTAACCACAACGCTTTTACCCAGTTCTCTGAATCATTCAGATGTTCATTAGCGAACTGCAGACAGGCCTGTACATGTGCTTTCTTGACAAGGGGGACCTTGCGGGCGCTGCAGGATTTCAGTCCTTAGTGGCATAGTGTTACCAATTGTTTTCTTGGTGACTATGGTCCCAGCTGCCTTGAGATCATTGACAAGATTCTCCTGTGTAGTTCTGGGCTCATTCCTCACCGTTCTCATGATCATTGAAACTCCCCGAGGTGAGATCTTGCCTGGAGTCCCCAGACTGAGGGAGATTGACAGTTATTTTGTGTTAATTCAATTTGCGAATAATCGCACCAACTGTTGTCACCCTCTCACCAAGCTGCTTGGCAATGGTTTTATAGCCCATTCCAGCCTTGAGTAGGTCTACAATCTTGTACCTGACATCCTTGGACAGCTCTTTGGTCTTGGTCATGGGAGAGAGATAGGAATCTGACTGATTAATTGCGGCTGTGGACAGGTGTTTTTTATAGAGGTAACAAGCTGAGATTAGGACCACTCCGTTTAAGAGTACTTCTAATCTCAGCTTGTTACCTGTATAGAAAACACCTGGGAGCCAGAAATCTTGCTGATTGATAAGGGATCAAATGCTTATTTCACTCATTAAAATGCAAATCAATTTATAACTTTTTTGAAATGCGTTTTTTCTGGATATTTTTGTTGTTCTGTCTCTCGCTGTTAAAATAAACATATCATTAAAATTTTAGACTGATCATTTTTTTTGTCAGTGGGCAAACGTACAAAATTAGCAGGGGATTGAATACTTTTTTGTATATCACGAGTCCTAACACCATCTATGCATATCTCTGTCTTAAGTCATTAATCCACTAAGTAAGGAAGAATGCAAAAAAAAATAAAAAGTACAGACCTGGAGCTTGCACCTCCAAGTGCAAGTCAGAAGCTCCTTTATTTGCATACTGGTTCCTTTTAGGGCCTGTGTCAATGGGCATTTTGTTCACTTCAGAATTGCTACACAGTTGACACTTTGCTACAATGTAAAGTAGTGAGTGTACAGCTTGTATCTGTCCCCTCAAAATAACGCAACACACAGCCATTAATGTCTAAACCGCTGGCAACAAAAGTGAGTACACCCCTAAGTGAAAATGTCCAAATTGGGCCCAAAGTGTCAATATTTTGTGTGGCCACCATTATTTCCCAGCACTGCCTTAAAGGGGTTGTAAAGGTAAAAATTTTTTCACCTTAATGCATTATATGCATTAAGGTGAAAAAACTTTTGACAATACCGCCGCCCCCAGCCCCCCCGTTTTACTTACCTGACGCCTCGAATCTCCGCTGCTCGTTCTCGTCATCTCTATTGCAGCTCAGCCTGGTCGCTGATTGGCTGCAGTGGATGGATTGAAAGCAGCGCAGCCATTGGCTCGCGCTGCTGTCAATCACATCCGATGACGCGGCGCGCCGGGGGGCGGGGCCAAGTGATACAGCGAGCGGCTATAGCCGCCGGCTGTATCACGGGAGCGCGCCCGCAACAACTAACCACCATGCGAGGGAGCTCGCATTAAGGTGGTTATTTCTTGCGGGGAGGAGCTGAAACAGCCGCCGAGGGACCCCAGAAGAGCAGGTTCGGGGCCACTCTGTGCAGAACGAGCTGCACAGTGAAGGTAAGTATGACATGTTAGTTATTTTTAAAAAAAAATAAAATTACCTTTACAACCCCTTTAACCCTCTTGGGCATGGAGTTCACCAGAGCTTCACAGGTTGCCACTGGAGTCCTCTTCCCCTCCTCCATGATGACATCACAGGAGCTGGTGGATGTTAGAGACCTTGCGCTCCTCCACCTTCCATTTGAGGATGCCCCACAGATGCTCAATAGGGTTTAGGTCTGGAGACATACTTGGCCAGTCCATCACCTTTACCCTCATCTTCTTTAGCCAGGCAGTGGTCGTCTTGGAGGTGTGTTTGGGGTCGTTATCATGTTCTGCAGTCCAGTCTCCGAAGGGAGGGGATCATGCTCTGCTTCAGTATGTCACAGTACATGTTGTCATTCATGGTTCCCTCAATGAACTGTAGCTCCCCAGTGCAGGCAGCACTCATGCAGCCCCAGACCATGACACTCCCACCACCATGCTTCACTGTAGGCGAGACACACTTGTCTTTGTACTCCTCAGCTGGTTGCCGCCACACACGCTTGACACCATCTGAATAAGTTTATGTTGGTCTCATCAGACCATAGGACATGGTTCCAGTAATCCATGTCCTTAGTCTGCTTGTCTTCAGCACAACTGTGGGCTTTCTTGTGCATCATCTTTAGAAGAGGCTTCCTTCTGGGATGACAGCCATGCAGACCAATTTGATGCAGTGTGAGGCGTATGGTCTGAACACTGACAGGCTGACCCCCCCACCCCTTCAACCTCTGCAACAATGCTGGCAGCACTCGTACGTCTATTTCCCAAAGACAACCTCTGGATATGACGCCGAGCATGTGCACTCAACTTCTTTGGTCGACCATGGCGAGGCCTGTTCTGAGTGGAACCTTTTAAATCACTGTATGGTCTTGGCCACCGTGCTGCAGCTCAGTTTCAGGGTCTTGGCAATCTTCTTATAGCCTAGGCCATCTTTATGTAGAGCAACAATTCTTTTTTCAGATCCTCAGAGAGTTCTTTGCCATGAGGTGCCATGTTGAACTTCCAGTGACCAGTATGAGAGAGTGAGAGCGATAACACCAAATTTAACACACCTGCTCCCCATTCACACCTGAGACCTTGTAAGACTAACGAGTCACATGACACCGGGGAGAGAAAATGGCTAATTGGGCCCAATTTGGACATTTTCACTTAGGGGTGTACTCACTTTTGTTACCAGCGGTTTAGACATTAATGGCTGTGTGTTGAGTTATTTTGAGGGGACAGCAAATTTACACTGTTATACAAGCTGTACACTCACTACTTTACATTGTAGCAAAGTGTCATTTCTTCAGTGCTGTCACATGAAAAGCTATAATAAAATATTTAAAAAAATGTGTACTCACTTTTGTGAGATACTGTATGTGAATCGGATGTGGGTTTCCCCGCATGCGTGACCGTTTTAGCCTGGGATCCCTATGTCTGCAGCAGTCATTGTTTGCTAGGACCACCAGCGTCCTAACAACCGAATTTATGTCACATACAAGCCCCGCCCTCTGCTTCAACTTATGGCTCACACCCTCTGTGTGCCTGGCTTAGAAAAGACATATCACTTGGGGTCCTTCCCACGGGCAGTCTGCCCGACGGACTCCGCTTTGCTCAGCGGGGGATGACAGGTCCTTCTCCGCTCACTGTGTAGAGACAAACCTGTCAGAGCCCTTCTCTCCTCTAGGGGGAAATTGGATGAAAAACGACCGCCTGTCCGATTTCCATCCGATCCGCCAGATGGACGGAATATAGGGTCGCCATCGCTCTGGATTTCAAGGACAGGATCAGATAGCGGCGGATGCTCCATAGGAGTGAACTGAGGCTCCGATCATTTCCATCTGAAAAACTGACAGGTGGACCTGATCGGAAGGCCCATGCAAAAGGGCACTCAGAGGGATACCTGATGTAAGTGGGCACTGTGATGGGGTCTATTTTGTGATAGACATACAGATTACGGGTTGACCTCCCTTCATTGCATATCCCAGCATGGGATCCTTTTGAAGTGAGTATGTGTAAAATAATGAGGTTTGGATCCCATTGTTTGTATACACAAGCTTAGGCACCGACTTGTCTGGTCTACCAGAGATTTCTGTGAAGATAATGCTACGCCCTACATAAATACAAGCTAAATGAAATATACTCATAATTACAATATTTTACAGCTATTAATGGAGATTTCACATAAACCCATAAGACAACACTTGATGTAAATGGGCACTGTGATGGGGTCTATTTTGTGATAGACATACACTGACCACATATATGGGTCAGAGCACAATACATGAGATTTGCACCCCTGCTGGAAGGAAATTCTACTGCCTGGACCTCCAGATTTCATTCAATACTGCTGATTTCTAGGAATATATGGCTAATATACTCCATAGAGCAGGGATATACAATTAGCGGACCTCCAGCTGTTGCAGAACTACAAGTCCCATGAGGCATAGTAAGACTCTGACAGCCACAAGCATGACACCCAGAGGCAGAGGCATGATGGGACTTGTAGTTTTGCAACAGCTGGAGGTCCACTAATTGCATATCCCTGCCATAGAGGAACAAAGTAATTCATCTCACATCTGAGACCTAGCTGTCCACCCTAGAGGAGCCAGGTGCAGGGAATTTGGGAAAATCTGTTTTTTTTTTGGGCTAATAAAAAGCAGTAATTGGCACAGGATCAAACTCTGCAATACTTCACCCTAACCAAACATTGGGGTGCAGCAACTATAAAGGCGGCTTCAAAATCAGATTTCTTAATTTTAATAAACAAATATAGATCAAAGTTCTCCAGCTACCCTGCAACATTTGCCATGTACACCTCACTTGCTCTTTCATCAGATACTGCGAGCAGCTTCCAAATCTCTGCGGGCGTGAGGCCAATAAAACCTTTTAAGATAAAGAAATGGGATCCATGACAGCTGCTTTTGTAAATAATTCATTCACGATGAAAAGATGTCAAACTGGGAATGGAATAGCTGCTGTGTTGTCATCGCACAACATTACCTTTTACTGTCTGCATCGTTTCTGAGATGAGCCGTCGTAGGCTTTGATCTGCCTGATGGATGAGACTGGCCGAACAGATTTCACGATCCCGTTCCTGTTAACAGAGGATGGCAGATAATTGAATAATGGGAACTGACAAGAAGTACGGCACACAATTCGGAACAGGAATATGCACATATAACATAATGGGTCATACACGCCAGATGGAGTTGTAAATGCAACCTTACACGTGATGCCATGTGATTTTCAGAAGCATTGTAATGCTTTTAATGCATTAATTGCAATTGGTACATTGTAGCTGCAATTAGGCCATCAGCCTGTCATTGTTTTGTATCAGCGGCTGCAGCTTTTTGCACAGACATGTATATATATATATATATATAATTTTTTTTTCCCCACTTACAATTCATAACAATGGCCAAAATGTGTTCCATCTATATACAGTTTCCACTTCACAATCAATAATATATACTGTATATATATATATATATATATATATATACACACACACACACACACACACACACACACACAGCACCCCATATTGACAGAAAAACACAGAATTGTTGACATTTTTGCAGATTTATTAAAAAAAGAAAAACTGAAATATCACATGGTCCTAAGTATTCAGACCCTTTGCTGTGACACTCATATATTTAACTCAGAACGAAAGAAAGGGGTTCCCCTAAGTGGATTTTACAGGCAACCATAAAAGAATATATATATGCAAAAATGATACAAAAACAACAATTTTATTTAAACATGATTAAAAAATAGAATGAAACATTGATACGCTAGTTTGTTACAATACAATTCATTATTATTATCATTCTAGATGAAGAATTTTTTGAAAAGACCTCCTTACACCCAACGCGTTTCGGGATACGGTATAGTCCTTCTTCAGGGGTGTAACTGAAGGCGGAATTCATATAGGAACGATTTTCAACGTTTCATTATAGTAACATTAAAAATGCAGATCAGTAGCACAAAAATAGGAATTGCTGGTGGAGGGTGCTCCTTTAAGGCAGGGGTGCGTTGAATGTGTCTGAAACAGACATGTATTTCAACAAGCTTAATATTAATAAAACATCCAAAAAACGGGAGGTTTTCTGCAGTTCTGGACAACAGCTGGCCAGGAGGATATACTGAGGCCATAAGTGGATGTCCCTGGTAGTGTAGAGGATCTTTCTTTCTATATTATTGGATGTGCCACCTTAAGCACAGACTAGCCATCCTTCTATTTTTCTCATATATTTAACTCAGGTGCTGTCCATTTCTTCTGATCATCCTTGAGATGATTCTACACCTTCATTTGAGTCCAGCTGTGTTTGATTATACTGATTGGACTCGGTTAGGAAAGCCACACACCTGTCTATATAAAACCTTACAGCTCACAGTGCATGTCAGAGCAAATGAGAATCATGAGGTCAAAAGGAACTGCCTGAAGAGCTCAGAGACAGAATTGTGGCAAGGCACAGATCTGGCCAAGGTTACAAAAATATTTCTGCTGTACTTAAGGTTCCTAAGAGCACAGTAATTCCATAATCCTTAAATGGAAGACGTTTGGGACGACCAGAACCCTTCCTAGAGCTGGCTGTCCGGCCAAACTGAGCTATCGGGGGAGAAGAGCCTTGGTGAGAGAGGTAAAGAAGAACCCAAAGTTCACTGTGGCTGAGCTCCAGAGATGCAGTCGGGAGATGGGAGAAAGTTGTAGGAAGTCAACCATCCCTGCAGCCCTTCACCAGTCAGGGCTTTATGGCAGAGTGACCCGACAGAAGCCTCTCCTCAGTGCAAGACACATGAAAGCCCGCATGGAGTTTGCTAAAAAAACACCTGAAGGACTCCAAGATGGTGAGAAATAAGATTCTTTGGTCTGATGAGACCAAGATAGAACTTTTTGGCCTTAATTCTAAGCGGTATGTGTGGAGAAAACCAGGCACTGCTCATCACCTGTCCAATACAGTCCCAACAGTGAAGCATGGTGGTGGCAGCATCATGCTGTGGGGGTGTTTTTCAGCTGCAGGGACAGGACGACTGGTTGCAATCGAGGGAAAGATGAATGCGGCCAAGTACAGGGATATCCTGGACGAAAACCTTCTCCAGAGTGCTCAGGACCTCAGACTGGGCCGAAGGTTTACCTTCCAACAAGACAATGACCCTAAGCACACAGCTAAAATAACGAAGAAGTGGCTTCACAACAACTCCGTGACTGTTCTTGAATGGCCCAGCCAGAGCCCTGACTTAAACCCAATTGAGCATCTCTGGAGAGACCTAAAAATGGCTGTCCACCAACGTTTACCATCCAACCTGACAGAACTGGAGAGGATCTGCAAGGAGGAATGGCAGAGAATCCCCAAATCCAGGTGTGAAAAACTTGTTGCATCTTTCCCAAAAAGACTCATGGCTGTATTAGATCAAAAGGGGCTTCTACTAAATACCGAGCAAAGGGTCTGAATACTTAGGACCATGTGATAGTTCAGTTTTTCTTTTTTAATAAATCTTCCAAAATGTCAACAATTCTGTGTTTTTCTGTTAATATGGGGTGCTGTGTGTACATTAATGAGGGAAAAAAAATGAACTTAAATGATTTTAGCAAATGGCTACAATATAACGAAGAGTGAAAAATTTAAGGGGGTCTAAATACTTTCCGTCCGCACTGTGTATGTATGTATATATATATATATATATATATATATATCTCTGAGCGGGGGTCGGGAACAAGTTCCTGCTTTGCCGATCCTTTTGCTCAGCTTCCACCATTCTCATCTTCACTGCAGAGTGGAGAATGGATGGAGGGAGAGCTGCCTCAGCTAACATTTAAAGTTAAAGTGGTTATAAAGGCAGGAGGTGCAGCCCCCCTAATACTTACCAGAGGTCCCTCTTTGTCCAGCGATGTCCACAAGTGTCTCAGCCGTCTGAGATTCTTGCTCCTGATTGCCAATCAAAGTCAGCTAGCCAATCATGGGGGAGAGGGGGCTGGGTTGGGGCTCTGTGTCTGAATGGAAACAGGGAGCCGTAACTCGGCTCGGGTGCCCCCATATTCAGCTGCTTGCTGTGGGGGTCACTCGACAGAAGGGGCCAGGAGCACCGAAGAGGGACCCGAGAGAGGAGGATCGGGGCTGCTCTGTGCAAAACCAAGTGGACAGAGCAGGTAAGTATACCATGTTTGTTATTTTTATGGGGGGGGGGGGGGACAAGACTTTACAATCACTTTAAGCAGCAGGTAATTGGTTGCTAGGACACTGGGCGGTCCTAGCAACCTATAGCCAACTTGGCTAATATGAATAGCTAACTCTGGCAAGCCCCTGCCCTCCGTCCAGTACTGTGCTGCCTTCCACTCTCCACTCTGCTGTACACCCTTTGTAAGGTAGGAGAGTGATACCTACAGACCGCTGTGTGTTTGTGAAGGGGGGGGAGGGGGGGCAAAGAAAACTGATATGCTGGCAGAGGACACTACAGGGTGGGGAAATGATGTGAAGGGAACGGAGGACACTGATTTGGGGGGGGGAGGCGACACTACAATTGGGGTGGGTGGGAAGGGGGCAGAGGGCACTAATGTGGGCAAGGGGGGGAATGTGCCCAGGACACTAGTGTGTGTGTGTGTGTGTGTGTGTGTGTGGGGGGGGGGGGGGGGGGGGGGGGGGCAGGAGGCACTGCCCTGGGGTAGATTTCCACCTCTGAAAGGTTGCCTATCCCTGTTATAGAGAAACATAAGAAAATATAATATCGGATTCTTGTTGGATTATGATGGAATCTATTACTATTAACCTCCCTGGCGGTATGATTACGTCGGATTTTAGGTGCTGAAAGCGGTACAATTATTTTGCATGGAAATTTGGCGTTTTATATTGTAGGCCTGTAATTCTTAACAATAACACACTTAAATCTGTCCAAACAAGAGTCTAGTAGATATCCCGGGTATGATAAATTATGAAACACAAAATCATAAATTATAATATAATAAAATATTATAAAATAAATAAAAATATTTAAAAAAAATAATAATAATAAATTTCCCCACGATTCACTATCGCTCAATTCTGCAAGTGTTCTAATTTACTATCGCTGTTTTCTAGCTGGTCTAAAGCCACTTTTAACGTAAAGGGACACTTTTTGGTTGCTATGGACAATCTCCAGTTTCCAGGCAGAAAGAACAGTATATATACAGTATATATGATATAAAACTGCATGCAGGTCATTGGACAAAGCACTGGGGACAAAAGGGAAGTGAAATGATTTCATACAGTACTGTAATCTATAAGATTACAGTACTGTATGTGTTATGATTTTTACATTTTTTTTAATTTGCCGCCAGACTCCGCCCCTGTGCGTCGCGACACTCGCAGGGAACGGAGCCCGGCATGGAGAGGCATCGGGAGGAGGACGGAGCCCACAGACACAGCGGGGGACATCGCAGGATCCCGGGGACAAGGTAAGTAAAGCCACACCAGGATCCTGCAATGCAATCCCGAGTGTGGCTCGGGGTTACCACTAATGGTGCTGAAATTTAACCCCGAGCCACACTCGGGAATACCGTCAGGGAGGCTACGAATGGTGGGCGTAAAATTGGTTTGTGTGATGGCGAAGGTCGGAAAAGGTCTTGTTAAATGAAAGGATGCAGGAAGGGTGGATGAGAATAGAGGAGGGGGAAGCATAGTGGAATGGGGAAGTAAGGAGGAGGGGGGTGAAGGATAAGGAGAAGAAAAATGAAAGAAGAGAGAAAGAAGTGGGCTAAAAATGTATTTGCAAAAGAAATGTATGGAGGGCGATGAGGAGGCAACATTTTAAAAATCGATTTATTGAAGCCTTTCCTTACACACCCAAGGCAGGGCTATTCATTTTGACACAACAAAAAACTCAAAGAGGACATGCACTACTTTTTGTTAGGCACAGTGCACCACAAAATGTATGCCATGTAAGTTCTCGCATGTACAACCTATTAGGGGCTGACCGATTATCGGCGGCCGATGTTCACTTTTTTGAAGAATTCTCTTGCAGGACTTGCCTTTTGGCCTCAGTGGAGCATCAAGTTTGTATGCCCCCTATGGGCTTTCTCTTCTTTCTTTTTTGAAGAGAATACTACATTTACACACTGTACACATTGATAGTAACCTCACGGTTACTGATAGAGAAAAGAACCTTTTTTTGGCAAACAAATGCCTTTTTTTCTTGGAATCAAGAACATGCTGGAATCAAGAACATGCTGGGTAGATAAACCGTGTCAGTGCCGCTGTTTTTAATTCGTAATGTCATGGAATGCTAAGTCAGCTTAACACAGTGTTAAAGTAAGTTAAAAATAAGGAATGAGAAATATATCATGTACTTTTTCTATGTATATGTTGGAGCTGCACGATTCTGGTTAAAATGAGAATCACGATTTTTTTGCTTAGAGGATAGATCACGATTCTCACGGCGTAACATCATCTTTCACATTAAAACAAAAAGATTGTGCTAACTTTACTGTTTCGTTTTTTTTTATTTATTGAAGTGTATTTTTTCCCAAAAAATTGCATTTGAAAGACCGCTGGGCAAATACAGTGTGACATAAAATATTGCAGCAATTGCCATTTTATTCCCTAGGGTCTCTGCTAAAAATATATATATCTCTAATGCTTGGGGGTTCCAAGTAATTTTTTTTTAGCAAAAAATATTGATTTTAACTTAAGAAAGAAGTGTCAGAAAAAGATTTAGACTTTAAGTGGTTAAACTTCCTGCATTTACATGTTGTTTAAAGCTTGGCAGATTGCCCAGGTTATTTGTTTACACAGAGAAGTTTATCCCTTTGATCTAAGAAGGAAGTTAGATACAATGTTTCAAGTTCTAAACTTGGCAGACTGCCTGGATGTTTTCTTTTGACAGCTGAGTGAACAGATAATCTCTCCACTTGTTTATATAAAAGAATTCGCAAACTCAGCAGGAGAGATCGTCAGGGGAGGTGAATCGAGATCGATTAAAGCGGTTGTATACCCGCAAATTTTTTTTTTTTTTTTTTTAACCCTGTAAAGCAAAAGGCATAATGAGCTAGTATGCACCGCATACTAGCTCATTATGAAATACTTACCTTAGAACGAGGCGTCAGTATCTTACCTGGTCCACGCCGAGGGAGCTGTCATGTTGCCTCGGTGTGTCTTCCGGGTATCGCGGTTCCAGCGCCGTGAGTGGCTGGAGCCGCGGGAGATTTCTTACTCGGCAAGGTCCGGCAGCTGCCGGGCTTCAGCCGAGAATCCCCTGTGCGCATGCGCCGCTGCAGTCAGTGGCGCATAGCAAGGGGAATATCTCCTAAACCGTAAAGGTTTAGGAGATATTTTTTTTACCTACAGGTAAGCCTTATTATAGGCTTACCTGTAGGTAAAAGTAAAAAAAAAAGACTATACAACCGCTTTAATTGTGCAGCTCTAGTATATGTATACTTATATGTTTACTATTGTCTTTTCAATATGTTTCTTTCAATGTAGAATTATTTATGACTTGCACCCACCCCTGAGGAAGGAGGCCAATTAACTCCGAAACGCGTTGGGGCAAGAGTTTTGCTTTAAAACACTGTATTTATGCCAATATTGCTTGACTCGCATTCCTAATAGTTGCTACCATATTATTGTCATATTTTTTATTGTTCTATTTAATAAACTACTCTTTTTTATAGCTTTTTTGAAGAATTGGTATCGGTTACAAACTTACGGATATTGCTTCAAGGGGTTGTACCGGGGGGATGCCTGCAGCTGCACTGTGTGAAAGTGGCCTTACGTAGTATAAGAATATATCAAAGTTCATTTACCTACCCTTTCCTCATTATCATCGTCTGGAGGTTGCACAGGGTTTTCCAGGGCTCGACTCAGCAAGTCATTTATTCGTGTACTAAAAACAAAACAAAAAAAAAAAAAAAAAAACACACAATATAGTGGATATTTAGAATATTTAAAATCAACTTACATTGAAACTGACCACTTACAGCAGACCTTTCACTAATGGTTTCTCTCATATTTATTTAGTAGCCCGCTCACCCCATATGTAGAATTTCTAGCAATGAGCAGAAGCATATAATTGTGAGATGCTGAACTCTCAGGTTTCCCAAGAGCTTACAGGAAGACACCGACCTCAGTGATGGGATCTGACGTTTTACTATTTGCAGTTACTGTTTTTCTTTTATATGTTTAGTTAGCAATCTTTGGGGGCGGTATTGCATAACTATAAGTTAGTGCAATTTTAGTAGAAGGTCCACTTTAACAAAATACATTTTCCAGGAACAGACCTCCAGACCTGCAACGCCATTTCAGCCACTAGATGACGCTGTTTATATGGCAAGTCTATAATCTGCAACACGAGAGACACTATAATTCTGGAATTCACATAACTCGTTTCCTTCATCTGGCTCTTGCTATCAACTATTTTTTATTTTGTTATAAATAAATACATTAGCTGAGGCAAGAGTTGCACGATTAATCGTTAAAAAAAAAAAAAATGCGATCCCGATTCAACACCCCCTCACCATCTTAATACAGCATTTCCCGATTCAGTGCAGAGTTCTCTGCTGACAGCTGTCAAAAAATAAATAAATAAAAACGGGCAGCCTGACAAGTTTATCACAACATTGTCAGCACTGGGAGATAATTATAAACAAAGTATTTTTTTAGATCAGGGGGTCTCAAACTGGCGGCCCTCCAGCTGTTTCAAAAAAGTCCCATCATGCCTCTGCCTTGGGAGTCATGCTTGTAACTGTCATTCTAGCAATGCCTCATGGGACTTGTAGTTTCGCAACAGCTGGAGGGCCGCCAGTTTGAGACACCTGTTTTAGATCAAAGGGATGAATTTCGGTCTGTAAATGAGGTCAGTTTAACCACTTAATGACTAATGCCCCGTACATACGGTCGGATTTTCCGATGGAAAATGTGTGATAGGACCTTGTTGTTGGAAATTCCGATCGTGTGTGGGCTCCATCACACGTTTTCCATCAGAATTTCCGACACACAAAAGTTTGAGAGCAGGCTTTAAAATTTTCCGACAACAAAATCCGTTGTCGGAAATTCCGATCGTATGTATACAAATCCGACACACAAAGTGCCACGCATGCTCAGAATAAATAAAGAGATGAAAGCTATTGGCTACTGCCCCATTTATAGTCCCGACGTACGTGTTTTACGTCACCGCGTTCAGAACGATCGGATTTTCCGACAACTTTGTGTGACCGTGTGTATGCAAGACAAGTTTGAGCCAACATCCGTTGGAAAAAAATCCATGGATTTTGTTGTCGGAATGTCCGATCAATGTCCGACCCTGTGTACGGGGCATAAGACTTTTTCTGACACTTGTTGCTTACAAGTTAAAAATCGGTATTTCTCATTCGTTCATTGACAGAGACAGCGCTTCCTTATTCAGAACCATAGGGTTATATCGCCCCCTTCAGGAGTAGGACACTAGGCAGAAAAAAGACTTGGCTACGCCTGTGGGCAGTCCTAGGCGATAGACACCACCCTCTTTTTTTTTTTTTCCTGCCTAGTTCCCTGCTGGGATCTCTGGTCCTGGCAATTTTTGTTTTTGCTTTTTAAGCTACTTTTTTTTTTCTCTTGGATTTTTTCCTGAGATCTACAAGCAATCAACTGCCGGACTGGGTGACGGGCTGGACACTAAGATCCAGTGGTCTCCCCAGTCTGGCTAGCGAGCGCGTGCAGACCGCAGCTACGCGCTAGGTCGGCTGCGACATAGCCCCACTGGACACACGTGAAAAGTTGATAACTTAAAAGGGGTTGTAAACCTTTGTGATTTTTCACCTCAATTCATCCTAAACATCCCCCCCCCCCCCAGTTTACTTACCTGAGCCCTGGAACTTGACCCGCCGGGGACGAGCTCTCTCTCTGCCCGGGGTTCTCGGCTCTTGATTGGATAGATTAATAGCAGAGCAGCCATTGGCTCCCGCTGCTGTCAATCAAATCCAATGACACGGGGGGGGGGGGGCGTGGCCGAGTCATACATTTGGCCTCTATGGACGCCGAATGCTGGACTCGGGAGCGCTACCGCAAGGTAACCCTCCGGGAGAGCGCTTCTCAGAGGGGGTAATCTGATGCGGAGAGGAGCCAAGAGAGCCGCTGGGGGACCCCAGAAATGGATGATCGGGGCCACTCTGTGCAAAATGAGCTGCACAGTGGAGGTAAGTATGATGTGTTTGTTATTTTAAAGAAAAAGAAAAAAACGAACCCTTACAATCACTTGCCGACCGCTGCACGCCGATATACATCGGCACAATGGCAGCGGTGGGAAAATGGGCGTACCTGTACGTCCCATTTAATTGGCGGGGCCAGCAGGCGGACTCCATGTCCGCCGGCATCCCGGTGATCGTGTCACGGAGCGGCAGAACAGGGAGATTCCTATGTAAACAAGGCATTTCCCCGTTCTGCCTTGTGACATGACCTGTCATCGGGAGCAGTGATGGCTGTCATATGGAGTAGTAGCCCATCACCCCCCCCCCCACAGTTAGAACACCTCCCTAGGACACACTTAACCCCTTGATCGCCCCCTAGTGTTTAACCCCCTTCCCTGCCAGTGTCATTTACACAGTAATCAGTGCATTTTTATAGCACTGATTGCTGTATAAATTACAATGGTCCCAAAATAGTGTCAAAAGTGTGCGATCTGTCCGCCGCAATGTCGCAGTCACGATAAAAAAAAAAAAAAATTGCAGATCGCCGCCATTACTAATAAAAAAAAAAAATAATAATAAAAATGCCATAAAACTATCCCCTATTTTGTAGACTCCATAACTTTTGACCAAACCAATCAATATATGCTTATTGCGATTTTTTTACCGAAAATATGTAGAAGAATACATATTGGCCTAAACGGAGGAAAAAAAATTTTTTTTTTTTAATATATTTTTGGGGGTATTTATTATAGCAAAAAAGTAAAAAATAGCTTTTTTTTCAAAATTGGCGCTCTTCTTTTTTGTTTATAGCACAAAAAATAAAAACCGCAGAGGTGATCAAATACCACAAAAAGAAAGCTCTATTTGTGGGGAAAAAAGGATGTCAATTTTGTTTGGGTGCCACGCCGCACGACCGCGCAATTGTCAGTTATAGCGACGCCGTGCCGAATCGCAAAAAGTGCTCTGGTCAGGAAGGCGGTAAAATCTTCCGGGGCTGAAGCGGTTAAAGTGGTTGTAAACCCTTACATATATCCAGTGAACTGACTATCCTCAGGTGATACACAGAGATGACAGAAATCCTCCTACATAAAATTATACCCGTCTATCTACAGTCTTCTCTCTACAGTCATTCAAATTGCTGAATTCATAAAGCTTGTCTGAGAGTTCAGAAAAAAAAGGGGTGGAGATGTACAATTAAACACTTCAGGAGCTCAGCGAGGAGGGGATCTGAGAGCTTATTGGTGGGAAGAGACACACACAGAGTTGAGGTTGTCATTCTGCCGGAGCTCCCTCCCCCCGTCACCATTTTCCTCTTGGTGAAAACTTGCTAGAAGTGACTCCTGCTGGAACGAAGCAGCAGACAGAAATGACACTTTGTGCTCCTACCCTGTTTCCCCAAAAATAAGACCTGTCGTGATTGTCGGTGATGGCTGCAATATAAGCCCTACCCCCCAAATAAGCCCTAGTTAAAGTCCTTGTAGGTCTTATTTTCAGGGTAGGGCTTATTTTCGGGGAAACAGGGTAGGACTTATTTGGGGGGTGGGGCTTATATTGCAGCCATCACAGACAATCACGCTAGGTCTTATTTTCGGGGAAACAGGGTAGTTAAGACAAATACACACTATAGAGGGATATGCTTTGTTCATATTTCATGTCTGAGGTCTACAACCACTTTAATATAAATTAGGTATATTATAGTATATATATTTAGAGTGCATGTGCAGCGATCTGGTCTATGTCACATACAGGAACCTACATAGCAAGTTTTTTCCATCCTTACTCATCTACTATGCCTCCTCCAGAGCTGTCCAGGATAAGACTGTTCTCTTCCCAGGTGTTCTTCTCAGGGTTGGGCTTCTCTATTTTCCTCTCCATCAGCAGGATCGTCCTATCCATTACAGGGTGCTGTCTGTCTTTATTCCTCTGCAAGCAGCTTTCAGTCGAGCACTGCAGATACAACTGACAGAATCCCAGAGAATCTGAGAAAGAAGAAACAATGATGAATTCACAAGCACAGCGGTGCATTTTTCTAATACAGTGGAACCTTGGATTACGAGCATAATCCATTCCCGGAGAATGCTTGTAATCCAAAGCACTCGCATATCAAAGCGAGTTTCCCCATAGAAGTCAATGGAAACAAAGATAATTTGTTCCGCATTGACTTCTATTACATGCAATACCACATGTGACCAGAGGTGGGGGGAGGCGCCGGAGAGCCTCGGCAATACTTGGGGACAGCTTGGCTGAACTCGGAAAGCCTCGGGAACGGAGTATTTCCAAGTGTTTCCGAACAGCTCCGAACCGTTCTGAGTGTTCTCGGCGCCCCCGCACCTCTAGCCAAATGCGGTACTGCACCGCCCATTAGCTTGAATTCTGCTTGTTTTGTGAGACAACACTCAGAATTTACAAAAAAAAAAAAAAAAGTTGCTCGTCTTTCAAAACGCTCGTTAACCGCGTTACTCGTAAACCAAGGTTTCACTGTATTCGGATGTATGCCCAGCTAAAACGTTTTCTTTTCGTTCAGGATAGAGCAGGACACCTTTGTTAGGATCTCACTGATGTTGGGGGGGCTCAGCTAGTTAGATTCACCAGACAGGAAATCTACAGTGAGGGAAAAAAATATTTGATCCCCTGCTGATTTTTCCCACTGACAAAGAAATCATCAGTCTATAATTTTAATGGTAGGTTTATTTTTAC
This sequence comes from Aquarana catesbeiana, assembly GCF_042186555.1. Lineage (NCBI taxonomy): Eukaryota > Metazoa > Chordata > Amphibia > Anura > Ranidae > Aquarana > Aquarana catesbeiana. Next base: position 28,427,108 of record NC_133331.1, on the reverse strand, counting down.
CAGTGAGGAGACAGAACAACAAAAATATCCAGAAAAACACATTTGATAAAAGTTATAAATTGATTTGCATTTGAAGAAGTGAAATAATTATTTGATCCCCTATCAATCAGCAAGATTTCTGGCTCTCAGGTGTCTTCTACACAGGTAACAAGCTGAGATTAGGAGCACTCTCCTAAAGGGAGTGCTCCTAATCTCAGTTTGTTACCTGTATAAAAGACATCTGTCCACAGAAGCAATCAGATTCCAATCTCTCCACCATGGCCAAGACCAAAGGGCTGTCCAAGGATGTCGGGGGCAAGATTGTAGACCTACACAAGGCTGGAATGGGCTACAAGATAATTGCTAAGCAGCTTGGTGAGAGGGTGACAACAGTTGGTGTGATTATTTGCAAATGGAAGAATTACAAAATAACTGTCACTCGGTCTGGGACTCCATACAAGGTCTCTTCTCGTGGGGTTTCAATGATCATGAGAACGGTGAGGAATCAGCCCAGAACTACACAGGAGAATCTTGTCAATGATCTCGAGGCAGCTGGGACCATAGTCACCAAGAAAACATATTGGTAACACACTACGCTGTGAAGGACTGAAATCCTGCAGCGCCCGCAAGAAAGCACATGTACAGGCCCGTCTGAAGTTCGCTAATGAACATCTGAATGATTCAGAGAACTGGGGGAAAGTGTTGTGGTCAGATGAGACCAAAATCGACCTCTTTGGCATCAACTCAACTCGCCATGTTTGGAGGAGGAGGAATGCTGCCTATGACCCCAAGAACATCATCCCAACCGTCAAACTTGGAGGTGGAAACATTATACTTTGGGGGTGTTTTTCTGCTAAGGGGACAGGACAACTTCACCACATCAAAGGGACGATGGACGGGGCCATGTACCGTCAAATCTTGGGTGAGAACCTCCTTCCCTTAGCCAGGGCATTGAAAATGGGTCATGGATGGGTATTCCAGCATGACAATGACCCAAAACACACGGCCAAGGCAACAAAGGAGTGGCACAAAAAGAAGAACATTAAGGTCCTGGAGTGGCCTAGCCAGCGTCCAGACCTTAATCCCATAGAATATATGTGGAGGGAGCTGAAGGTTCGCGTTACCAAACGTCAGCCTCGAAACCTTAATGACTTGGAGAGGATCTGCAAAGAGGAGTGGGACAAAATCCCTCCTGAGATGTGTGCAAACCTGGTGGCCAACTATAAGAAACGTCTGACCTCTGTGATTGCCAACAAGTACTAAGGCATGTTTTGTGAAGGGGTCAAATACATATTTCACTTATTAAAATGCAAATCAATTTATAACTTTTTTTAAATGGATTTTTCTGGATTTTTGTGTTATTCTGTTTCTCACTGTTATAATAAACCTACCATCAAAATTATAGAATGATCATTTCTTTCTCAGTGGGCAAACGTACAAAATCAGCAGGGGATCAAATACTTTTTTCGCTCACTGTATATACACACACACACACATATATACACAGTATATTTTTGTCCTGCAAAGACTAGGACCCATGTTAGCCCCCTTATTTTTGTCTTTGTCCTCGTTTCAGATTTTCCCTCACTTCTTGTCTAGCAACACTTTTTTATTGTGATGGGAAATCTCCTTAAGGCCCCTTTCACACTTATACGACTTCAAAGTCACACAATTTTACCGCGATTTCGCGGCCACGATTTTGTCACGATTTTACCGCGATTTGGGAGCAGTACTACTTTGTACGACTTTGCCAAAGGGGAACTCCACGCCAAGTTTTAAATAAAAAAACTGGCGTTGGTTCCCCCCCAGGGGCATACCAGGCCCTTAGGTCTGGTATGGATTGTAAGGGGAACCCCCTACGGGGAAAAATTGGCGTGCGGGTCCCCCCAAAATCCATACCAGACCCTTATCCGAGCACGCAGCCCGGCCGGTCAGGAATGGGGGTGGGGACGAGCGAGCGCCCCCCCCCCCCCCCATCCTGGACCGTACCAGGCCGCATGCCCTCAACATGGGGGGGGGTGCTTTGAGGCAGGGGGGCGCCCTGCGGCCCCCCCACCCCAAAGCACCTTGTGGTCTATGGAGTACAACTCGCATAGAAGTTGGACCAAAGTAGTGCAGGGACTACTTTCAAGTTGGCACGACTTAAAGTCGTGCCAATATGAATGGTAGTCATTGAAAATCATGGAGAATGACTTGTCATACGATTTTGCAGTACAAAATCGTGGGACAAGTCGTGTAAGTGTGAAAGGGGCCTAAAGCGGAACCTTTTTTAATCTTTCCAGCTATTAAATCTTCTGCCCTTGTTGTTTTAAATTTGGATAGTAAAACTTTATTTTTCTGCCAGTAAATACCTTATACAGCCCACTTCCTGTTTTTTGTCTGGTCATTAGCCTAGGCTTATGACATCATGCATGTAAGGATGTTAGAATGCTGCTTTAAGGTATATTAGATAGAATAAATGTATTTTCCTTTCTTATGCAGAAAATTAGAAGTGCAAAGATTATTTGCGAGCTATGTACTTGAACAGGACGTACATGTGGTCAGCCTGACACTTAATATAGACAATGAATAACAAAGTTATAACAAGTTAGCAGTTACATGTCCAGAACATATAGTGTGTGTTAGGGACATTGGTCTGAGGTCAAGTAGATACGTTTAGAGTATTTTTAGGAATATGACGCTGAGTCTGTCTCTTGGCATAAATATGTTTCATATTAGTATCGATTGTATAACCTGTCATTTTTGTCATTTGTTTGTGATTGGTTACCCAAGGGGCCTTCCCCCTTGTACAGCTCTGACTGTGTTTTACTTATATTCTGTGAAGCCAGAAATAAGCCTTTGTATGCTTGATAATCCACACGCTGTGTATGGTGTCTTGATTACCTGAGCGGTCAGAGAGTTTTTTTCATTGACCACTAGAAGTCCAGCTCGAGCATAGGAAGAGGGGCGCACCTAGGAATGCACAGCTATCTCTCTCACTCTCATGAGAGTTTGCCAGGAAGGGAGGGGGGTGAGTCATAAGAGGTCCAATGAGAGCTGCAGAGCTGGAGGTGTGCCTCTGTGTAAATCCAGGAAGTGAACAGTCAGCAGCTTCAGCTGCCCACAGTTAAAAAAAGGCTGCAGCCAGACTCAGTGGAGGGAGATTTCTGCAGCATATTTGGCAAGTACAGAATCACAGTATATATAAAATAATATGCAAAGTGGTTGGAGGGAAGCTTAAGTATGGCAAAGATGTTTTTTATTACAAATTATGTGAGCAGACTGCAGTTCATCTTTAACAGAGTCCCAAATTGCAGTGGAAACCAAAGAGACGATCTAAGCCTTCCCAGCTCCACCCCCATTTGAAGCCTAAATTATGGGTGTTCCCATGGGGAGAGGTGCAGTCAGCACAGCGTCCCACCCCCTCAACAAACTGGGTGATCAGTCACTATTATGGCTTAACAATCAGTGCTGCTTGTTCATTCATATTAGTAAAAAAAATATCACTCAGAGCTGTGGCTCTGTGGAACGTACCTGCCTGTGCCCCCTATGAAGTAAAAGTAGCCGCAGATAGATTACACAGAGCCCCAGTTTTAAGTGATCTTTTACTACTATGAATGAACTATCAGCGCTGATCTTCATCCATAATTGTGATCGCTGTGTGTCTATCAGCAGCTGCATCTAAACATACATAGGCCAATGGATAACAGCACCGTGTGAGTTTTCACTTTTAAGAATGATCAGTGATGTCGGGACCAGTGTAGTGTATAACACAGCATGACATCACAGACGGTTCATTCATAAAACTGAAAGAGCCCTCAGCGCTGCAGCTCTGTGTGATCCATCAGCAAGGCTGCGTATGTTTGGATTCAGCAGCTGATAGATGCACAGCGCTGCAACTGTGAATGGCAGTGCTAGTGTTCAGAGCGCCCCCTGCTGCCAGAGCAGTCAATCACAATTCTGTCTCTTTTCTCGTGCCATTGTCAGGGGGAAGTAGGAATACCTGTCCGGCCACATTGCTTAGAAACTAAGGGACAGATTTGAAGGAGACCAAGTGCTAAATGCATCCGGTCTCCTAGGAATTTAAATGTCATACAAAACTTTAATGATAACTCTTCTTTAAGCTTTCCAAGAAAGGTAAGTATAGTGTGTGTGAATAGAATAGTCTACTTAATCTATGAAAAATGAACAACAATGTTATTGGCCATAGTCCCAAACCTCATCCTGAACCCAACCAATCCACGGCCAGCAGAATTTAAACGGAGAAGCTCTGAGGCCATATATCCTCTGTCCATTCCAAGGACATGAGTTGAAAGTGAATAAATCTAATGGCACCCTTCTTTCAGAATGAGACCTTCTTTTCTTTTGATGCTAATTCCACGCCTCTTATCGTGATTGTGGCATGTAAGTTGCGGCGTAAGCACTGGATCTATTTTGTTTGATTGCAATATGTTTAATGCTCAATATCTAATATATTTGTAATGAGATCAATTTGTAAATTATTTTTTGTAACTAGATGCTAATTATCGAACCCCCAAAATTAGTAATGGACTATCTCAGTACTGATAAATACATTTACAATTCTTGAATAAAAAATTCATTTACCGTATTTATCGGCGTATAACACGCACATTCATTTTAAGAGGGAAGTTTCAGGAAAAAAACAAAAATTTTAAATAAGGAACTTTGGAGCAAAATAAGGGTCAGTGCCCATCTGCAGCCTCATTAATCCACATCAATGCAGCCTCACCATTGCCATCAGTGCAGCCTGACTGACGTTCACCTGCAGCCTAGAGGGGACAGGGAGGGGGGCGGGACGAGCGCCGACAGATTACATACAAAGAGAATCTCCTATGATAGACAGAACAGTGGTCCAATGGCGGCCCAGGAGACAGGACTTCCTATTACAGTGGCTGCCAAGTAAACTGGAGATTCTCACTGTATGTAATCTGACAGCGCTCCTCCCGCCCCCCTCCTTGTCCCCTCCGAGGCAGCTAAAATTGAAGTATTGGCGTATAACACGCACACGCTATTTGCACCTGATTTTCATGGTAAAAAAGTGAGTGTTATACGCCAATAAATACAGTATATACAAAAAGAAAGAAGGAAAAGACATACGGAAATCTCATTAAAATGATTGCATATACAATTTACAAATACTCAGGAGGTTTCCCCTAGAAGTATCTGTTGGTGAAGTGTTTCCCATAGATTAACCAGACCTCAACTAGTTTCACGGTTCAAACACCTCTTCGTCAGGAAGAGTAATCTATAAGACAAGTAATCAGATGAAACACAAAAACAACAAACGAAAATATATGACAACATCAGGTAGATAAATACAGTTCAGCAAAAAACAGAGGAAAATCGCTTACCCAACAGATCAATTGCCAGGTAGAAAACCCGGCCGCTCAAAAATGACCTCTGAGTATTTGTAGATTGTATATGCAATCATTTTAATGAGATTTTTGTATGTCTTTTCCTTATCACTTTTTTATATGTAATAAATGAATTTTTTATTTAAGAATTGTAATTGTATTGATCAGTACCGAGATAGTCCATTACTAATATTGGGGGTTCAAGCATTCGTGTGGCTAGCCTCAGCAGCTACCTTCACGCTCTTACTCTTCCCCTTGTTTTCCTATATCATTTTGGATGATGGTACTTTTCTATGCCTAGGTTTAGGTGTCCTTATTTGAGGCTATACTCAATAAATTTATAGATGCTAATTATGGTATATCCCCCAGTAACAGGATCCCCTGAAGAAGCCTTTGGCGAAACGCGTAGCAATCTATTGGTGTTACCACAGCGACTCTGGAGCTGGCCCCTACATCCATGTGCAGGATTACCTCATATCTTACTTGTGATTGACTTGTGGGCCAATCCATACAGGTGTCTCTGTGTAGCCTTGTGATCTATACACATGGGGGAGATATATTTAGACAGCATGCATATATTTCATATTGTTTTTAATATGTAATTTTATATTTTTCATAATAAAAATGTAAATGTTATATATACATATGTGAGCAATTTCTTTTTTCAATTTGGGACCATAGTGACACCTTTAAAGTCCATCAATTATTTTCCTCTCCTTTTTTGTAATTTCTCTTGGACGTGGTGCCACATACAGTGAATCACATCTCTATATTTTCCCACTCCAAATCTTGTCCACTATCTGCAGAGTTTAGACAGAGAAGCTCCAAATCCTCTGTCCATACCAGATACATGAGCTGAAAGTGAATAAACCGAAGTCTATCCTTGTTCTTGAATGGGACTTTCTCGTCTACCTCAATTCCCTCTCCATATCTCGCTAATCCATTGTCTGCAGAGTTTATAAAGGAGAAGCTTGGAGACCCCATATCATCTGCTCATACCTAGGACACCATCTCAAAGTGAATAAACCTAATGCCCCGTACACACGGTCGGACTTTACGGCAGACTTTGCCCGGCGGACTTTTTGACGGACTTTATGACAGACTTTCTGAATGAACGGACTTGCCTGCAAACAATCCACCCAAGTCCGTCGAATTCGTACGTGATGACGTACACCGGACTAAAATAAGGAAGTTCATAGCCAGTAGCCAATAGCTGCCCTAGCGTGGCTTTTTGTCCGTCGAACTAGCATACAGACGAGCGGACTTTTCGACCGGACTCGATTTCGACGGATTGATTTAAAACATGTTTCAAATCTAAGTCCGTCCAACTTCTGAGAAAACAAAGTCCGCTGGAGCCCACACACGATCGAATTGTCTGACGAAATCCCGTCCGCCGGGCAAAGTCTGCCGTAAAGTCCGCTCGTGTGTACGCGGCATAAGGCTTCTCCTTGTTTGGGAATCAGATCTTCTATCCTATCCCGATTCCCACTTGGAGTCCCACCAATCTACTGTCTCCAGAATTTGGACAAAGCAGCTTTGAGGCCTCCTGACTTCTTCCCATACCATGGACAATAGCTCAAAGCAAACAAACTCAAAGCACCCTTGTACTGGATGTGTGACCAAGCTATAGAGACCAATATAGAGCTTGTGAGGATAGAATGTCCAATCTGGAAAGCCAGTAAAGAATGGAAAGTACTTACGCTTCCGCGCCAGCTGATACACCTCATACCGCATGCTCTGATAGTAGAAATTATCATCTAGTATGAAGAACAAAGGAAAATGTACCGGATTAATACAAAAATGCTGGAACCCCGAGTTCGAAGTTGAGGCAGAGATTAGTCCTTGACTTGCCAGGCATTGGCAAAACCGTCTCCACAAACTGTCTTTGACGTCACTGGGGGCTTGTAGAGGAGTGCGGCTGGACATGGACACTAGAAGATGCTCCAGGCACTGCAGGAGTTGTTGGCGGTACTGCTTCCATAGGGAATGCTGCAAGATACAAGGCATTTATTACATATATATTGTGAGCTGGACAGCTAATGCATTTAGAAAAAAAAGTTACAACTTACATTTTTAGCATTTTATACTTTTTAAAGTGATTGTAAAGATTTATTTTTATTTTTTTTTGTTAATAAACATGTCATACTTACCTACCCTGTTCAGTGGTTTTTCACAGAGCAACCCGGAGCCTCCTATTCTCCCTCACTGGCACTTTCGGCTCCTTCTCCCTTCTGAATGCCCCCCTAGCAAGTCGCTTACTATGGGGGGGGGGCCACTTATGCACGCTCTAACATAAGCTGGGCTGTGTGCGTACATTGACATACAGCGCAGCTCGCCCCTGCCCCCCCGCACAAGATTTGATTGACAGCAGCAGGAGCCAACGAAAAAAGACTTGTTTTTATTAGCTTCTGGTAAAACATTTAGCAAATAAGTAACATTTCGCCTGCACTGATGGGGAGGTCGCGATGGACACTGATAGGCTGCACTGTTGAGGAGGCCGTGATTGGCACTGATAGGCTGCACTGATGAGGAGACAGTGATGGGCACTGATAGGCTGCACTGATGAGGCCGTGATGGGCACTGATAGGCTGCACTGATGAGGAGACAGTGATGGGCACTGATAGGCTGCACTGATGAGGAAACAGTGATGGGCACTGATAGGCTGCACTGATAGGCTGCACTGATGAGGAGGCTGTGATGGGCACTGATAGGCTGCACTGATGAGGAGACAGTGATGGGCACTGATAGGTTGCACTTATGAGGAGGCTGTGATGGGCACTGATAGGCTGCACTGAGACAGTGATGGGCACTGATAGGCTGCACTGATCAGGAGGTCGTGATGGGCACTGATAGGCTGCACTGATGAGGCCGTGTTGGGCACTGATAGGCTGCACTGATGAGGAGGCTGTGATGGGCACTGATAGGCTGCACTGATGAGGCCGTGATGGGCACTGATAGGCTGCACTGATGAGGAGACAGTGATGGGCACTGATGAGACGGCACTGATAGGCTGCACTGATGAGGAGGCCATGATGGGCACTTATGGGCTGCACTGATGAGGAGGCCCTGATGGGCACTGATAGGCTGCACTGATAGGCTGCACTGATGAGGAGACAGTGATGGGCACTCATAGGCTGCACTGATAGGTTGCACTTATGAGGAGGCTGTGATGGGCACTGATGGGCACTGATAGGCTGCACTGATGAGGAGGCCGTGATGGGCACTGATAGGCTGCACTGATGAGGAGACAGTGATGGGCACTGATAGGCTGCACTGATAGGTTGCACTTATGAGGAGGCTGTGATGGGCACTGATGAGACGGCACTGATGGGCTGCACTGATGAGGAGGCCGTGATGGGCACTGATAGGCTGCACTGATGAGGAGTCCGTGATGGGCACTGATAGGCTGCACTGATGAGGAGGCCGTGATGGGCACTGATAGGCTGCACTGATAGGCTGCACTGATGAGGAGGCCGTGATGGGCACTGATAGGCTGCACTGAGACAGTGATGGGCACTGATAGGCTGCACTAATCAGGAGGTCGTGATGGGCACTGATAGGCTGCACTGATGAGGAGGCAGTGATGATCAGATACTGATTATTGGTGTAAATGTCCCGTCACACTTGTAATTTACTGACTCACCTCTCCATGAGGAAAGGAATGCTGATAACCGCCAAGTTTGTTTACATGTGATCAGTTGTGATTGGACACAGTAGATCACATGGTAAAGGGCCACTATGACTGGCCCTTTTCCGTGATCACAGAGCACACCAGATACACACCCCAGGGGGCACATGGAGGGCCTGGTTCTGGGAGGGCGTCCATGGAAGTTGAGATCCCCCTCTGGGGGAATCTAGGATGGAAAAGGACCTGGGGGTCCTAGTAGATGATAGGCTCAGCAATGACATGCAATGCCAAGCTGCTGCTAACAAAGCAAACAGAATATTGGCATTAAAAAGGGGATCAACTCCAGAGATAAAACGATAATTCTCCTGCTCTACAAGACTCTGGTCCGGCCGCACCTGGAGTATGCTGTCCAGTTCTGGGCACCAGTCCTCAGGAAGGATGTACTGGAAATGGAGTGAGTACAAAGAAGGGCAACAAAGCTAATAAAGGGTCTGGAGGATATTAGTTATGAGGAAAGGTTGCGAGCGCTGAACTTATTCTCTCTGGAGAAGAGACGCTTGAGAGGGGATATGATTTCAATATACAAATACTGTACTGGTGATCCCACAATAGGGAGAAAACTTTTCTGCGAAAGGGAATTTAAAAACACACGTGGCCATTTACTAAAATTAGAAGAAAAGAGATTTAACTGGAAACTGTGTAGAGGGTTCTTTACTGTAAGAGCGGCAAGGATGTGGAATTCCCTTCCACAGGCGGTGGTCTCAGCGGGGAGCATCGATAGTTTCAAGAAACTATTAGATAAGCACCTGAATCACCGCAACATACAGGGATATGTAATGTAATACTAACACATAATCACACACATAGGTTGGATGTCTTTTTTCAACCTCACCTACTATGTAATTGTAGCCGTCTTTCGAGTCTGAAGTGGTTAAGTGTGAATGGGGGGTTTAGAGCCAGTAGGTAAGTTTAAAGGATGAGTTCACCTTTACCAAAAAAAAAAAAAAACTGCCTGTGCAGGTAAGGGGAGCTGCGATGATGTCACTGCCCCGCATGCCGCCGGTCACGGCACGGCTACTGAAGAAACAGCACGAGCGAGCCTTTCTTCATGTGCTGGTGACGTTGGTACACGCAGATACAGTGAATATCTCCTAAACGGTGCATTGGTGACGGTAATTGACACCCCTCTGAAAAGAAATCCATGGTGGCTAGCTTTTCAGAACGGCAACTGGAAGGCGATAGGTCACCTCCTCAGGGACATTTTTTAACCCCTAAAAGCCTCTACCGTGGCCTGATAGGTCATGGCCTGTAGAATTTTTGCTGTGTTATGTGTACAACCCCCCTCTCTGGCTGCTATGTTGGGCTTATGGAACGAGCCCTAAAAATAGGTAAAGCCTAAGTAGAAAATCCTTTCCCTTTGCTAGCAGATGCAGTGGGGACCATTGTGCTTCATGTGGAAGCAGCAACCTCTCCGCAGAGGTCTGGATTACCCTCTCAGAGTCAGAGCTCCAGCAATCATTCCAGCTCAAGCTGCCAGCAGAGCTCTGGCTCAGGCGGGAGTGTGGTGGACCTCTGCAGAGAGACCTCTGCTTCCACAGAGAGAAAGTGCCCCACTCTCATAGTTGCCAACTGTCCCGGATTTCCCGGGACATTCCCGGGACTTACACTCCATTCCCGAATTTTTGGTGTCCCGGGAAATGTCCCGAGAAATCCAGTTTTTGATTTTCGCCGCCGCCCGCCGCCGCTAGAGGTCTGCCGCCGGCCACCATCTTGAAGAAGCTCAGGAAGACGGCTGGGGGGGGGGGCTAGATGGAGCTCCTCCGTCGCCGCCCACCCTCTGCCCCGCTCTGCCTCACCCCACCTACCCCCGCCCTGCTGCCAGTCTGTTATGGAAAGGGGCGGGGGTTTTGCCATGCGGTATTCGACAAGACACCGGCGGACACCTCTGAGGTAGGGGAGGGGGGGCGCACCGCTGTGGGAATTTGTAAGGGGGGCTCCACTGGGGACACCTGATGTGAGGGGGGCTCCACTGGGGACACCTGATGTGAGGGGGGGCTCCACTGGGGACACCTGATGTGAGGGGGGGCTCTGCTGGGGACACCTGATGTGAGGGGGGGCTCCGCCAGGGACACCTGTTGTGAGGGGGGGCTCCGCCAGGGACACCGGATGTGAGGGGGGCTCCGCCAGGGACACCTGATGTGAGGGGGGGCTCCGCCAGGGACACCTGATGTGAGAGGGGGCTCTGCCAGGGACACCTGATGTGGGAGGGGGCTCTGCCAGGGACACCTGATGTGAGGGGGAGCTCCGCTGGGGACACCTGATGTGAGGGGGAGCTCCGCTGGGGACACCTGATGTGAGGGGGGCTCTGCTGGGGACACCTGATGTGGGGGGGTCTCCGCTGGGGACACCTGATGTGAGAGGGGGCTCTGCCAGGGACACCTGATGTGAGGGGGGGCTCCGCTGGGGACACCTGATGTGAGGGGGGGCTCCGCTGGGGACACCTGATGTGAGGGGGGGGCTCCACTGGGGACACCTGATGTGAGGGGGGCTCTGCTGGGGACACCTGATGTGGGGGGGTCTCCGCTGGGGACACCTGATGTGAGGGGGGCTCTGCCGGGGACACCTGATGTGGGGGGGTCTCCGCTGGGGACACCTGATGTGAGGGGGGCTCTGCCGGGGACACCTGATGTGGGGGGGTCTCCGCTGGGGACACCTGATGTGAGGGGGGCTCTGCCGGGGACACCTGATGTGAGGGGGGGGCTCCGCCTGGGACACCTGATGTGGGGGGGTCTCCGCTGGGGACACCTGATGTGAGGGGGGCTCTGCCGGGGACACCTGATGTGGGGGGTCTCCGCTGGGGACACCTGATGTGAGGGGGGCTCTGCCGGGGACACCTGATGTGGGGGGGTCTCCGCTGGGGACACCTGATGTGAGGGGGGGCTCTGCCGGGGACACCTGATGTGAGGGGGGGCTCCGCCGGGGACACCTGATGTGAGGGGGAGCTCCGCTGGGGACACCTGATGTGAGGGGGGGCTCCGCTGGGGGCACCTGATGTGAGGGGGGGCTCCGCTGGGGACACCTGATGCAAGGACGGACGGCTGGTGGCAGGCGACGTGGCTAGTGACACACTCGGGGCTCCCACTGATTCTGCATTATGGTGAGTTGAATGATTTCATTTTATATTACAATGTAATAATAGAAATAATGCGCTTCAATCATCCTGACACCATAACAACCATGGTGCCGGGATGATTGAAGTGCTAACACCAGGTGTTTGGAGTATCTTTACCTGCTGATTGTTAAACTTTCTAGGATACACACATTTCTATTATTGTGTAGGATCTGGGGCTGCTGTCCCGTCATTTCCCTCTCCCCCTTTCCCTCTCCATCCCTCATTCATCTCAGACTCTAACCACACCCTCTTGAGCCACGCCCATTTAGGCCATGCCCAGTATGACACGTAAACCACGCCCATGCTTTGCACGCCGCACTTGTATATTTTTCCTAAGTCACGCCTACAAACGAATGCCCCGCCCCCTAATTATTGTACGGCTCCGCCTACAGCCACAAAAGTGTCCCACATTTTTTTTTTTACAATGTTGGCAACTATGCACTCTGCCCCTGCTGACAGGGGATTGGCTCTTTTTACTCTAGCTGTGGCTGCTTTTAGAATGAAATCAAACTAAGATGTGGAACATCAGTTGTGTGAATGTACCTGGAATGTATTTAGCTGACTAAAGCTGGATACACAAAGCATGCTTTAATGCATATAGAGAGTGATTTTACTATTGTGGGTTTTTGTAACACTTTAAACTGAGCAATATAAATATAAAATGACGTGAATTGGCCGTAAACAGAAGCATACACAATGTTCCTCAGCTGTTTGTGCATATTGCCCACACCAGCTGGCCACACAGACTCATAATAAGTTGGCAAACGCCATCTTTAGTCTGGGAAAGAGCAGGTGACTGCTTCATAAGCCCTGATTGGCTGACAGGCGGAAACGTCGCTTTTTCTCATTGGTCAGTTCACTCACTTCTCTTCCGCCCGGTTCCGGAGACTGGCAGGAAACCTCGCGAGACTCGCGGAGCGGTTCTCCTTCGAAAGCCTCCTCCGCGAGGATCTCGTCGTACGACAAGGAGACAATGGTGCGCGCCGGGCTCGCCTTCTCTTTCAGCGCGGCTGCCAAGGCAGACTTCCCAGCCCCTGGCAGACCGCACAGTATGCACAACCCCATTGGCCAGTTTCTCTCTCGCGCGCTCATGCTGACGCTCTGTGTCCTGCAGTGCGCGTGCGCCGGAGGGATGATTGGCATTTCTGCGGGCTATTGACTTCGCTCGGCCACGCCCACACGGCGAGAGGGGCCGGCCTGTCGCTATGGTGACGCGCCCGGTCCAGCTAATGGGATGGCAGGAAAGTATGGTGGCCGCCTACGTAGGGATGAAGTAAGATTCGATTTGTGATGTAGGGCTTCCTGTTGTGGTCCCAAGTCACGCTCCGGTCCCCAAAGTGCCCCCCTAAAATAATCTACAAAGAGACCTGGAGGAGCCTGACAATAAATCTGCTTCCCTTCAACTTCCTTCAGTAGGGTGACAACGGGAATTTTAAAGCAGTGAAATTGCTTCAGGGTTGTCACCCAGAACAGTGAAGGTGTGTGTGAGCGGAGGAGGGGTGGGTGAGGCGATCGCTGTCATCCCCGCTGGTAATAACCTTCCTCCGCGCTGCCTGAACGCGGTTCGGTACCAAAAGCTCCACCCACACCGGCCTGGTGACCCGCAGGCCCAGCGCTGAGCCCATCGCCTGCACCGTGCACGCCGTCTGCAGTGAGTATATCTCTTTTATAGAGGGTCCAATCAGATCACTATTTCGTACGGCGACAAGCCTAATGCCACATATGTGCGCCTAATCGCCTGTCTTCCCCCCGCCAACCGGCAGGCAAAACGCACCGCTCTTTAGCAGAACACAGGGGGTGCCATCGATTTTTATTTGATCGCCACTGGGGGGGTTTTATTTTTTGCTAACAAACAAATAAAAAAATAACCAAAACGAAGTTTTTTCTTCGTTTTGGTTATACAATTTTGTAAATAAGTTTTCTCCTTCACTGATGGGCATTTATATTTGGCACTGATAGGTGGTATTGATAGGCAGTACTGATGGACATTTATAGGTGGCACTGATATACAGTGCTGATTGGCACTGATATGCACTATTGATAGGTGACACTCATGGGCACTGATAGGTGGCACTAATATGCAGTACTGATTGGCATTTATAGGTGGCACTGATAGGTGGCACTGATATGCATTACTGATGGGCACTCATAGGTGGCACTGATGGGCATTTATAAATGGCACTGATCTTCAGTATTGATAGGTGACACTTACATGCAGTACTGATGGGCATTTATAGTTGGCACTGTTAGGCAGCACTGATGGGCAGTACTGATTGGCACTGATATGCAGTACTGATGGGCATGTATAGGTGGCACTGATATGCATTACTAATGGGCATTTATAGTTGGCACTGATAGGTGGTACTGATAGGCAGCACTAATATGCAGTATTGATAGGTGACACTCATGGACACTTATAGGTGGCACTAATATGCACTACTGATGGGCATTTATAAATGGCACTGATATGCAGTATTGATAGGTGGCACTGATATGCAGTACTGATGGGCATTTATAGTTGGCACTGTTAGGCAGCACTGATGGGCACTAATATACAGTATTGATAGGTGGCACTGATATGCAGTACTGATAGGCACTTATAGGTGATACTGATAGGCGACACTGATGGGCACTTAAAGGTGGCACTGATATGCAGTACTGATAGGGATTGATAGTGGGCACTGATAGGAGGCACTGGCAGGCATTACTTATGGGCACTGACTGGCACCTCTAATGGGCAACCCTGGTGGTCCTGGGTGGGCATACCTGGGCTGCACTGATAATCAATCAGAGCAGAACCCCCCCTGTCAAGAGAGCATCCGATCGGCTCTCCTCTACTCACGTCTGTTAGTTGGAGTGGAGGAAAAGCGGATAAACATCTCTTCCTGTGTACGCTAATCAGCTGTGATTTGGACACTGCTGATCACGTGGTAAAGAGCCTCCGTCAGAGGCTCTTTACCGAGATCGGAGATGCAGTGTGTCAGACTGACACACTCCACACCAACGATCGCCACGCTCCTCGCCCCCCGCGGTTTATCCTGCTGGACGTCATATGACGTCCAGTCAGGATAACTTAACCACTTTGCGCACAATAGTCTGCTATATGGCGGGCGGGAAGTGGTTAAAGGGTAACTCCACTTTCATGAAAAAAAATATAGCAAATAAAAAATAATAGTGTATACAACTGTGATACAAGTCATATTTTATTTATTTATTTCAGGTACTTATATAACGCCGTCAATTTACGCAGCGCTTTACATATACATTGTACATTCACATCAGTCCCTACCCTCAAGGGGCTTACAATCTAAGGTCCCTAACTCACATTCATACATACTAGGGACAATTTAGACAGGATCCAATTAACCTACCAGCATGTCTTTGGATTATTGTAATTTAATGTTATTATAAAAGATCTTTTATGCGCTGTAAAATGCAAAATGGCTACCTGGAGGTGTTCTCCTTTTCTTTTCTACAGCCATTGAAAGTGCTACATTTATACAGAATGTCTGAGCTGTCAAAAAAAAATGGGGCGGAGAGGTGACGTCACTCTGCAAGGAGCTCAGTGAGGAGACCTCTGATTGGAGGGAAGGGACACACCCCTCTTCACACAGCTCACAGAAACAGGCTATATGAGCTAGTTGGACGTCTGACAATAGAGGATCCCTTGATAACGTCCTATTGGACGAAACGTGTCGGGGAGCCGTCACTAGTGCTGACGTCAGGCCACTGTCCGATACCGGGTCGGCAGTGGCACCCATTGTTCTATGCTTTTTTTTTTTTAATTCATTTTATTTAGGCGTTTAAAATACAAATCTAATAAAAACTATACTATGGAGACTTCATCTGGCTCCCGGTGAGCTTTATTTGCTACAGCTACATCTGGATGGTGAGAGTTGCTGAACAGCTTTCCCCACAACAGATGACGAATCTACACTGAGTGCGTGTTTTGCTGCTGTAGCGGCGGGAAGTTTTTCCGGCGAGTGTCCATTTCACACGGGGGGTGCGGTGGAAGATTCTGGAGCTCTGTACTGGATCAAGCTTCACTTTTCCAGTCACCACCAAATTTTTGTGCACATCTTTGTACTGAACTATTGTGTTTTCATCAATACGTTTATATTGCTGATCCTATCATGGGACTGTGCATTTACATCTATATTGTTTTTATTGTTGATTTTATATATATATATATATATATATATATATATATATATATATATATATATATATATATATATATATATATATATATATATATATATACACACAGGTGATGATACTCGAAAAATTAGTGCAAAAGTTCATTTATTTCACTAATGCAAAAGGTGAAACTAATATATGAGATAGACTCATTACATGCAAAGCAAGATAGTTCAAGCCGTGATTTGTCATAATTGTGATGATTATGGCTTACAGCTCATGAAAACCCCAAAACTCACAGAACAGGGATTTGGGTGTTTACATACACTTGCGTCCCTGTTCTGCCTCACGTGGCCGGCGATCATCGCGACCGTCGGCCACGAGCATCAGCCCCCCCCCCGCAGTGTAGCAGGCACACGCACCTGCTATCCTAATCCTGCTAGCCGAAGTATAGCTACGACGGCACGCGGGATCATGCCGACCTGCCGCAGTATAATGACGGTGGCTGGTCGGCAAGCGGTTAAAAAACACATACACAGTAGTTAATTACTGCATAATCCAGAGGGGATACAAGTATTTTTGCTTTATATTGCATTGGAATAGGGACGGGGAGGAGAACTGCTCTCACACTGACTGACAGGGAGGGAGGGGAAGAGACTCACCGCATAGAACTGTATGATGGAGGGACTTAAACTGGCCACAGTATCATGACTCAGCAGCCACAATCACCATGGTCAGCACAGACAGGGGCACAGGAACGGGCAGGATCAACCGGGTATATTACAACACAGAAAGGGACATTACAAGACACAAGCACTGTGCTATAGATCATGCCTTAACTACTTGCCGACCAGCCACCGTAGTTGTACTGCGGCAGGTCGGCACGGCTGTGCAAAATCGCAGTCATATGTCGGCCGTTTTAAGAGCGATTGGAGGCGCGTGTGTCCCCGGTTTACCGCCATTACCAGTAAAAAAAATAATAAAAATGCCATACAAATATCCCCTATTTTGTAGATGCTATAACTTTTGCGCAAACCAATCAATATGCGCTTATTACATTTTTTTTTTAACCAAAAATATGTAGTAGAATACATATTGGCCTGAACTGATTAAGAAATTTTTTTTTTTTTTTTTTGGGGAGGGGGGGGGATATTTATTATAGCAAAAAGTAAAAAATATTTCTTTTTTTCAGAATTGTTGATCGTTTTTTGTTTATAGTGCAAAAAATAACAACCACAGAGGTGATCAAAAACCACCAAAAGAAAGCTCTATTTGTGGGGGATAAAAAGGAACACACCCTTTGTTTGGGTATCACAAAAAATTGTTTGGTCATTAAGGGGGCAAATGCTTCTGGTCCTTAAAGTGGAGGGCCACCCTAAAAAAAAAAAAAAAATTACTTCAAAATGTTCCTAAAAATCTTGAGAAAAAAAATGAAAAAAATTTTTTTTTTAACTTACCTGAAATGGCTGTTGCTAGGCAGATCGTCCTAATCTGCCACTTCCTACACCGCGGTGATCTTCAGTCTTCTCCTCGCGTTGTCTTCTGGGGAACACCCCAGTCACAAAGCGATGCGCGACTTGCGCATGCGCAGTAGGAAACGGGCAGTGAAGCCGCAAGGCTCCACTGCCTGTTTCCCTTACTTCGAATGGCGGCGCCGGGACCCGAAAGCCGAGGGACGGGTCGGCCTCGGGCGGCCGACATCGCGGGCACCCAGGACAGGTAAGTCTGCTTATTAAAAGTCAGCAGCTACAGTGTTTGTAGCTGCTGACTTTTAAAAAAAAAAAATTTCAGCTGGACCACCACTTTAAGTGGTCAAAGGAACAGAATTGTTTTTTTTTTTTCTTAGGGTTACAACCACTTTAATTGTTACAGATTTGATAAGCATTAGTAGGCTGATGCTTATGTTATCCATGTTTTTTCATTTCAGATTGCTTGCTCTTTCTGCACATTTCCTTTATATGAACCTGCAAATATCCTGGTCTGTTTGAAGCTAAAGACAAGTAAGAGAAAGTTTATTAAGAAGTCTTTTGTTTAGTGTCATAGTTTTTCTTATATTCATAGATAGATGAAAATATAGATATAGATGGAGGTGAAAATGTTCATATGCTTTGCAGAGAGTAATGCTGGCCATACACTAGACGAAAAAATCATCCGAAAATCGAATGTAGACACTTTGTTTTTTGGCAAATTAATGGGCACAAATCATTTGTGACATTTTTGTGGCAAAAAAACGAACGGCAAGTTTGGAAAACTTCTGCCGAACAAACGATAAATTGCAAGGTTAATGCGTTATTTGTCCGTGAAAAAACAAATGGTTGCTACTGCGCATGGGTGAAAAACATTTAACCCGGTAGGTAAATTTTCATGCCAAAGAACGTTCACGTCAAAATGTCATGACAAATCGTCCACACCAACAACTATATAACGTTCCGGCACACAGAACGTTGTCTCATTCGATGCCACTGACCAGACGAACGATTACACTGACCAATATCCAGAAAAGCTGACTGGGCTGAGAGAGAGCTTCACCGCTCCGGTAGACTTGCTTGTGAAAGAAACGAGCAACTGTTAATCCGTCCAAGAGAAGAGTCCCAGGTGCTGGCTGATGCAAGATGAAGCAGAGGAGAACGAGGAAATCTGGAAGCCGCACACCGGTCTGATAAGTGCTTTTATTATTAAAAAGCTGGATCACAACAGTGTACAGAACATTACAGCAGAAGTGTACAGAGATCAGCTGACGCGTTTCGCAATCATAGCGACTGCTTACTCAGTAAGCAGTCGCTATGATTGCGAAACGCGTTAACTGTACACTTCTGCTGTAATGTTCTGTACACTGTTGTGACCCACCTTTTAAAAATAAAAGCACTTATCATCAGACCGGTGTGCGGCTTCCAGATTTCCTCGTTCTCCTCTACGCTGACCAATACACAGAAGATTCGTAACAACTGAAGGTAAGCAGACCAGTACAATAGTTCTAGGGTATTATTTGTTAGGTGTAGTTTGGCAACTGAACAATGATGCATTTTTTTCTTATTACAGGAGCAATGGTGGACAAATTTACCTCGCCACATTTCCTGCCACAGTTCTTTGAAATGTACCGAGACCTTCCATGTCTATGGATAGTGCGCTCCAAAGACTACTCAGACCGTCAAAAACGTAATGAAGCGTATACAAAATTAGCGGAACTATGTACTGTTGTGTATACCAAAGCAGATATATCCTATGTGACCAAAAAAGATTGCAAATCTGCGTACTATCTTCAAAAAAGAATTGAATAAAATGAATGAATCCAAAAGATCTGGTGCAGGTGCAGATCAAGTATACGTGCCACGCCTATGGTATTTTGAGAGTCTACATTTTCTCACTGACCAGGAGGAAGCACGACCCTCTGTGTCAAGTTTAGACAGTATCAATGGAAATATTTCAGGAGATGAAGAAGATGGAACATTTGAGGAAATGGCAGACAGTCAGGTAAAGTCATCATATTAGTTTTTATTATACACTTTTATATGTACAGATCAGAAAATCAAAATTGAAGATTATACATACAAAATTTCAACACACATCAAAATTTAAAGCACATGTACTTTTTGTACATTCTTTTTTATTTTTTAAAGAAAATATAACATGACACCTGTGTTTAGTACTGAAATAAGAGATAAATGCAGCCACTCAAATTTACATATATCATTCAGAGATTGTTTTGCCAATCTACTGCTCCAGGACCCAGAAAATATTGCATATAATCCAGGCGAGCAAGTTGACTTGAGGGACGTGGTGGGGCACGGCACGCCACTCACCAGGCATGACATGCCCAGACAGAGTATCTTCCCGGTCCACCAGGGATTGTGGCATGTAGGTGGAGCTAGTACGCTTTAAGAAATCATGCAACCCACAGCAACAATGAACTATAGTGTCAATTGTTTGGGGGGGGGCTACATTTATTGCTGTATGGAAGATACGAAAGCGGTTGGCCATAATACCAAAAGCATTTTCTACAACTCCTCTAGCACGAGATAACCTGTAATTTAAAGATTTTTTGATCAGGTGTAAGGTTTTTAAGGGCAAACGGATTCAACATATGGTCAGATAATGCAAATGCGTCATCTGCAACAAATATGAAGTTTAGTCCTTCCACTGTGTCCTCTTGATAGATGGTAGATTTAGAAGTCCATTTTTTAAACGATGAAAAAAAGCGGTTTTCTCAAATATTCCCCCATCTGAATTTCGTCCATTTTTGCCAATGTCCACAAAGATAAACTCATACTTTGCATTCACAATTGCTATTAGGACAATGCTAAAGTAGCCTTTGTAATTTTATAATAGAAGGAGCCAGATTTTGCTGGGGGCGTTATGCGAACATGCTTCCCATCTATGGCACCACCACTGTTGGGGAAATTCCAATAGTCGTTAAATTGTTTAGCTGTTGCTTTCCATTCCTCCACAGATGCCGGTAGCTGTGCAAAGGTAAAAATATATGTTAAAAAAATATTTAAGGCTTAATTCTCGATTCAATTTTTTTATTTTGCTTTATTATACAGGATCTATTTGGCAATGAAACACAAACTGTCACATCACCACCAGTAAGCAGGAACAAAAAGAGAAAGACAAGACAAGATTCTACAGGCAACTTTCTACTACAAGCATCTGCAGCGTTAAATCAGAAGAGGGATGAATGTGATGACCTGGGTGCATTTGCTGCCAAGAAAATACGCAGGATGTCAGAAGACCAAAAACAATTACTGGAACCATTACTCATTCAGCTTCTTAATAGAGGGTTAAGGGGGGAGCTGACCACAAATACGCACTTAGCTGAGCACAAAACCACACACACCCAATCATCGCCTCAACAAATGCATCAGTGGCACGTACCATTCACACAGCAGGGTCGTCCACAAAGCAACTGGGGACATGATTATCAGTACACATCTTTGTGAGTCACATACATTTGGTTTAAAAGATGTTATCTTTGTCAGTTTGACATGTTATGAACTAGTTTGAGTTTACTGTTATGTTTAGAGCTTCTAAATTCAAAGTTTAACAAAGCAAGCTGTACAGTGTTTGAGAGTTAAAAATAAAAGCACTGTGTCATTACCTTTAAGTATTCGTCTTGCATGATTCTTATGATGGCTTGGCAGGTCTCAGGTATGATGTGGCCAAGCGACTGGGCAGAGATTCCAGTGGTGAATTTGAGGTCTTCAAAACTTCGTTCAGTTGTTAGAAAACGAAGTGTTGCTACCAGTCTCTGCTCTGCTGCTATGCTAGGTCTTAAGACTGTGTCCTTTTTTTGTTATGAGGGGTGACACTTGACTCAGTGGCAGCTGAAAGGACTCATCAGGCATCCTCAGATTACGATAATCGGGATTGTTTTCCTTCAGCTCTCGAACCAATCTCATATGAGAGAAGTCATCACGGTTCTTCAGCCACTCTTTACTCCATAACCTTCGCCTTTTGCTCCTGGGCTCCTCTGCTTGCTGTATAGCCATCACTCCAAGCATTACTATGGCAATGGTCCTCTCATCCACATCCATATTGAAGGTGGTGCAGTAGATCTCTACTACGCACAGGGTTTGTTCTAGCGAACGTACGTTGCTCCTCTGGGCGTATACATGAAGCACAGGAAGCCACAGTGCAGAGGTCAAACACATTTTGACACTTTCTTTTTATATGCAAAAACCGCACGAAAAAACAATACATTAATGTTCATAAAGGATTTATCGCTCGAAAAACTTTACATACCTGATGGCGTGATCGTTTGCGCTAACGGCCGAACGTTCGTTTTTCGAAAATGGGTTCGGCTGATTTTTCGTATAGTGTATGGCCAGCATTAGGAATGATCAGACCTTTCATTCTATCAAATAGTTCTTAATTGCAAGAGCACAATAAAAAGATTTGCAGATGACGGTTGTCATCAGAACTGCTTACATAAGAATAAGGCCCCTTACACATGGGGCGGGCTGAGTCTGCCTACTCGGTGGGGAATCTATTTGCTGAGCAGGCGGTTGGCTGGTGCGTGTTTCGCTTATGCAGAGCTGACACAAACACAGCCTGCACTTCTCTGTGGGCAATCAGATGGAAACGGACCGCCTGTCCATTTACACCTGACATGACCTTGCCATCTGATCCGATTCGCCAGGCAGATGGGAAATTAATCCCTATTCGTCCGCTTTTGGTGGATCGGATGTCAGTGGGTGTGAATGGACACATGTCTGTTGATGCCTGCCACTCCATAGAGGAGACTGGAGGGTCCAATTGGGTTCGCCTAGAAAAACTGACAGGCAGACCAGATCAGTCCACCCATGTGAAAGGGCCCTTACAGATGACGATAAGGATAACCGGACATTTCAATACGGATTGCAGAAATTGTAACTTTCGCCTGAACAGCAATAGATGTATAACAAAACAAATATTAATACCTGAAATAGTACCTAAGAAGATAGTAAGGCAGGCCATACGTTAAAGTTAAAATTTAGGCAGAAAATGAAGTCCCGCTAGATCACTTCAGGCTGGAGTGTGCAAAATCTGGTGCAACTCTGCATAGAAACCAACCAGCTTCCAGATTTTTTTTTGTCAAAGCTTAAAGTGATACTAAAGGTTCCTTTTTTTTTTTTTTTTTTAAATAACAAATATATCATACTTGCCTCCACTGTGCAGCTCGTTTTGCACAGAGTGGCCCCGAGCCTGGTCTTTTGGGGTCCCTCTGCGCCTCTCTCGGCTCCTCCCCGCATTAGATAACCCCCTGGGAGAAGCTCTCTCCCGGGGGGTTACCTTGCGGGCATGCTCTCGAGTCCAGCATTTGCGTTCATAGACGCCAAATGCAGGACTAGGCGACCACGTCATTGGATTTGACAGCAACGGGAGCCAATGGCTGCGCTGCTATCAATCTATCCAATCAACAGCCGAGAACCCCCTAGCAGAGAGAAGGCGTGTCCCCGTGGGACAAGTTCGAGGGTTCAGGTAAGAAAAATGGGGGGCTGGGGGCCGGTCAATGACAGGTGTTTTTTCACCTTAATGCATAGGATGCATTAAGGTGAAAAAACACAAACCTTTACAACCCCTTTAATTGAACAAGATGAAGTTAGAGGCTGATTGGCTACCATGCACAGCTGCACCAGATTCTGAGTGCTACAATTTTAGTAAATCTCCCCCCAATGTCTCACCCTGCTCTGCACATTCTCAGTTGTTCTCTATTTTTCGGCACTGTGCCGAAAATGTAGAGGCCAATCTGCTGACAGCCTAAAGATTTACTGCTGTTCACAGGCTCTGGGCTTCTGAAAAATGGGGTTTTATGACTTCACAACCACTTTAAAGGCTTTCAGTTATAATAATTAGAAATCATGTCAGGGGTTCTAAAGTTTAGTAGTTTGCTATGTTGTGCACACACAAACTCTTTAGTTTGTGAGTCGATGATTATGTGATTCTTGAGTTTATCATTTAAAGTTTTATTAAGTACATCAGACAGGGCAGAACAAGTCCAGCAATGAAATGTTGTACAGTAAGAATAGGCTTGTGATTCTTGAGTTTATATTGATTGTCCTCTCTCTTTTTTTTCTTCCTCAGCATGCCAAGTTGTTTAGTTCCTGGATGTACATTTTCCTGGAGAACCAGAACTGCAGAAACCATACTTCATGTTTTTCCTCGGAAATGGGATACTTTACAGATTTGGTTGGAAAAAATCTTTGTCGCCGACGAGATGATGGAAGATCTCATGACAAAAATTCACAGTTCCAGAAAGGGAGCTTATCGGATCTGCTCCAGTCATTTCAAGGAGGATGACTATGAGGTACGGGGCCCTAATAAGGTTCTGAAAAAAAGTGCAGTGCCATCTATGAATTTAAAACCACCCGTAGAGCTTCACGTAGACCATCTTTACAGTAAGAGACCGGATGAGGAAATGCAGCCTGTAACCTCTGAGTCTTACTCGCAGCAACCTGTGCCTGTGGAGCCATCCTTACAGGAACCTGTGCCCTCAGAGTCCCTCTTGCTGGACACAGAACAGCATCACGATCAAAGCTTGCTTTCTGTTTCATTGACCGAGCCAGAAGAGATCATTACTGACAGTGAAATTCTGAACATAGAATTCATGTCTGTTGAGGAGTATCAAATGGAGCAAATGGTTGAATCCTTGAGTGAGTATGTGGAAACCAGCACTACAAACCTTGAGCCTGTAACACAGAAACAAAAAAGAAAGTATACACCAAGAGTTCGTCGAACAGTAGGCATGGTCACCAAGCACTGTCCCACTCATGTGCACAAAAGCACACAGTATGATAAATTTGCTGGGAAGAAAAGTAAAATTGTGCAAGTAGAACGCCGAAAACCACACATGTCTATAGGGGTGCAATGCAACCTGGCAAGCCTACCATCTCTAAGCAGATTCGAAGTAAATGCTGAAACTACAAAAATAGAGGAGGACCAGAAATACATAAATTTTGTCTTACAATCGACTTTTCTGCCAGACCTACCAAGTGATACCAGATCAGTGGAGGAATTTATAACAAGCCCACTTTCTTCAACTCAGTTCCAACCCGCTCCAACTAGTCCGTTTCTGTCAACAAAAGGTAGACGGCCGGAAGATAATTCCCGTTCTTTGAACCAATCTTTGTCTGAGTCTAAAAAAGTTTCAATTTCAAAACCACGCAGTCGTATTGAGAACTATAGACCGTCTGTTAAAGAGGATCAAAAGGTTCAAAAAGGACTTACAGAAGATGAGATGTTTAGAGATCCTGAGGACCCTGATGTATCTTTTCTTCCAGTTCTAGATTCAGCTGAGCCTATTTCGTATGCCCATGAAAATAAATATCTGGTTTTTGGTTCATGTTTAGATGAGCTTCTTTGGAATTGCAGATGTAAAGCAAGCAGCACTTGCACTGGAAAAGTCAGAAGAATAAAAAAATATCTGGTAGGTTCTGCACTTGTGGTCACGGGAGTCTGTTCAAAGGATCACAAGTTTCGTATGTGGGCAAGTCAACCTTTTGTTGGCCGCATGCCTGTAGGAAATCTATTGCTTTCTGGTGCTATAGTTTGTAGCGGCTCTCATTTTCAAAAAATGAAGGATTTTTTCTCTCTTCTGTGCATGCCAAATATTTCTCAATCCACGCACAATAAGAACCAGCAAAAGTATGTCTTCCCAACAATCGATCACCACTGGAAAAATGATCGAGACAGTGTGTTAAAATCTTTGGGTAACAAACCCGTTGCACTGGCTGGCGATGACCAGTCTGACCCTCCAGGAATTGCTAAAAAATCTTGTTCTTACATCTTCATGGAAATCAACACTCAGAAGATTGTCGATTTCCAAGTCGAGGAACTCCAGCCAGGAGAATCGCCAGACATGCTTGAGCCAAACACATTTCATATAGCGCTAGATCGTCTCCTGAAGGACAAACTAAAAGTAAAAGTCATTACAACTGGCAGACATTCTGGCATTAAAAAGTTTCTGAGAAGTCAATACAGCAATATCCAGCACAAATATGATTTATGGCACTTAGCAAAATCAGTTGAGCGCAAACTGCAAGCTGCCAGTAAAGAAGCAAACTGTGCCCAATTGTCCGCCTGGGTTGTCCCAGCCAAGAACCACCTTTTGTGGTCTGCAAGTACATGTGATCAAGACCCCCAGCTTTTGAAAGAAAAGTGGCTTTCGATTGCTTGCCATGCTACCAATATTCATCAGTGGCTTTCTGCGTCGCAGTACCACTCGTGTCACCATTCCACAATTTGGCCAGAAGGGGCGAACAACTACGACTGGCTACAGGCTGGGTCAGCAGCTCATTGTAAGCTGAAGGAGATAGTACAAGACAAAAGACTCCTTAGAGACTTGGAGCAGTTGCCGCATTTTTGCCACACTGGTGGCCTTGAAGTCTTTCATGCCCTGGCCCACAAATATCGTTCAAAAATGCACAACCTTTTTATTGACGATATGGTGGCACAATCACAGCTTGCCATCTTGGATCACAACCATAACATCAGTCGCATGCAAGCAGTAATTAAAAGACTATATATTTACAGTGAGATGGAGGGAGTTTTACATTATCGACAATTTTACAGTAATGGCAAAAAACAATGGACAGTATCAAAGCTATATGAATCTACAAATCGGTTATTTCTGTTTGATATTTTGTCAGACACCGTGGCCTTTGCATTTGGGGAAAAAAACTTTCCCTGGCAATCGAGAAGAAGGGACACACAATAAAAAAAATATAATTATTTATATGAATACAGTGAGGGGAAAAAAGTATTTGATCCCCTGCTGATTTTGTATGTTTGCCCACAGACAAATAAATGATCAGTCTATCATTTTAATGGTAGGTTTATTTAAACAGTGAGAGACAGAATAACAACAAAAATATCCAGAAAAACGCTTTTCAAAAAAGTTATACATTGATTTGCATTTTAATGAGTGAAATAAGTATTTGATTCCCTATCAATCAGAAAGATTTCTGTCTCCCAGGTGTCTTCTATACAGGTAACAAGCTGAGATTGCGGGTGTAGCGCGGGCTCGCACCGTAGCCACGTTACATATGGCGTTAGGGGCGTGGCCTGGCGCTTCCGCTCGGGGATTTGGGTTGGGGGATCTGACATGGTGAACGCTCTTTCTCTCATTTGGATTGTCCTCCCACATGCAAGAGGTCCAACATAGGGGTAAGCACACCACAGATATTTATGATGATCTCTTACTTTACCGCACTTGCACATACAACCTGTGATTTTCATATTTGCACTCCACAACACTCTTATCAACCAGCAGGACTTCTTTGCCAATATATTTTCTAATCTTTTTGCTTCTTTTCCCTCACTCTGGCTTGTCTTTCTCACTCTCATCCTCCCTATGTGTACCCTTGTCTGTGCTCTTGTTCCACCTCATTTTAAAACATGGACACTATGAAGATACCTATACCATTATACTTCTAGACCACCATCATGGTGATTATCAACAGACTTAGATATACATTTTACTTCTAGTATGGTTGTTTATGGTTAATGAGGCACACCAAGGGACACATCCTTTCTTCTCTCTTTCTCTATTCTTCCTTTCTATTTCCATTCTTATCCTCACATTTTTACACTCTTTATATGTCCTCTTCACTCTCTCCTCCCTGTTTGCATCTACGCCCATAATTTCATGAACTTCATCATATAACAGTGATACTTTACATTATTATTGATACTCGCAGGTTACTATCGAGTTTATTGTCAATTGATTTAGATACATATACATCTTCATTACAGCTGTCATGACATATATGGCCAATGGGGCATTTCAGGACACATTTGTTTCCTCCTCCCTCTTCGCCATGTTCGCCCTCCACCAGGCCCTCGTTTGGTTGCTGCGGGTCACGCCTTTTCAGCTCCCAGTTGGAGCATTTTCCGTTGTCATCCTTGGGGATTAGTCCTTTGGACCAATTGACCATATTGTGAGCATGGGGTGCTTCACAGAGGCCACATCCTTCTCTTCTAACCTCAACCATCATTGAATGTTATATCTTACCTATACTTACTATTTTCTAGATATCAACTCCTGAGGAAGCGAGCAGAGCTCACGAAACGCATCAAGTACAAAATCTATATATGTATATCATGTATCTCCAGTATTGCAACAAACATGTCTATGGCTGTAAGCTACAGTGGGGACAGAAAGTATTCAGACCCCCTTAAATTTTTCACTCTTTGTTATATTGCAACCATTTGCTAAAATCATTTAAGTTCATTTTTTTCCTCATTTAATGTACACACAGCACCCCATATTGACAGAAAAACACAGAATTATTGACATTTTTGCAGATTTATTAAAAAGAAAAACTGAAATATCACATGGTCCTAAGTATTCGGACCCTTTGCTCAGTATTTAGTAGAAGCACACTTTTGATCTAATACAGCCATGAGTCTTTTTGGGAAAGATGCAACAAGTTTTTCACACCTGGATTTGGGGATCCTCTGCCATTCCTCCTTGCAGATCCTCTCCAGTTCTGTCAGGTTGGATGGTAAACGTTGGTAGACAGCCATTTTTAGGTCTCTCCAGAGATGCTCAATTGGGTTTAAGTCAGGGCTCTGGCTGGGCCATTCAAGAACAGTCACAGAGTTGTTGTGAAGCCACTCCTTCATTATTTTAGCTGTGTGCTTAGGGTCATTGTCTTGTTGGAAGGTAAACCTTCGGCCCAGTCTGAGGTCCTGAGCACTCTGGAGAAGGTTTAAGTCCAGGATATCCCTGTACTTGGCCGCATTCATCTTTTCCTCGATTGCAACCAGTCCTCCTGTCCCTGCAGCTGGAAAACACCCCCACAGCATGATGCTGCCACCACCATGCTTCACTGTTGGGACTGTATTGGACAGGTGATGAGCAGTGCCTGGTTTTCTCCACACATACCACTTAGAATTAAGGCCAAAAAGTTCTATCTTGGTCTCATCAGACCAGAGAATCTTATTTCTCACCATCTTGGAGTCCTTCAGGTGTTTTTTTAGCACACTCCATGTGGGCTTTCATGTGTCTTGCACGGAGGAGAGGCTTCCGTCGGGCCACTCTGCCATAAAGCCCCGACTTGTGGAGGGCTGCAGTGATGGTTGACTGTCTACAACTTTCTCCCATCTCCCGACTGCATCTCTGGAGCTCAGCCACAGTGATCTTTGGGTTCTTCTTTACCTCTCTCACCAAGGCTCTTCTCCCCCGATAGCTCAGTTTGGCTGGACGGCCAGCTCTAGGAAGGGTTCTGGTCATCCCAAATGTCTTCCATTTAAGGATTATGGAGGCCACTGTGCTCTTAGGAACCTTAAGTGCAGCAGAAATTTTTTTGTAACCTTGGCCAGATCTGTGCCTTGCCACAATTCTGTCTCTGAGCTCTTCAGGCAGTTCCTTTGACCTCATTTGCTCTGACATGCACTGTGAGCTGTAAGGTCTTATATAGACAGGTGTGTGGCTTTCCTAATCAAGTCCAATCAGTATAATCAAACACAGCTGGACTCAAATGAAGGTGTAGAATCATCTCATGGATGATCAGAAGAAATGGACAGCACCTGAGTTAAATATATGAGTGTCACAGCAAAGGGTCTGAATACTTAGGACCATGTGATATTTCAGTTTTTCTTTTTTAATAAATCTGCAAACATGTCAACAATTCTGTGTTTTTCTGTCCAATATGGGGTGCTGTGTGTACATTAATGAGGAAAAAAATGAACTTAAATGATTTTAGCAAATGGCTGCAATATAACAAAAAGTGAAAAATTTAAGGGGGTCTGAATACTTTCCATCCCCACTGTATATGCTTCATGATGTTTTTTGCTCATCTATGATTAGTTTTTGGAATTTCAATAGATTCTTATTAATTCATTCTACTCATTTGTTATGACCTCTATGATCATCTCATTTAAAGTCCCATGGGCTAACCTTTTTTTATATTATATGTATTCAGGGATGGAGTTGTCATATCAAGAGGCAGTATCTAGACCGCTCTCTTTTTCAATCTGAGATTAGGAGCACTCTCTTAAAGGGAGTGGTCCTAATCTCAGCTTGTTACCTGTATAAAAGACACCTGTCCACAGAAGCAATCAATCATATTCCAAGCTCTCCACCATGGCCAAGACCAAAAAGCTGTCCAAGGATGTCAGGGACAAGATTGTAGATCTACACAAGGCTGGAATGGGCTACAAAACCATCGCCAAGCAGCTTGGTGAGAGGGGTGAGGAATCAGCCCAGAACTACAAGAGAGAATCGGTGTCAATGATCTCAAGGCAGCTGGGACCATAGTCACCAAGAAAACAATTGGTAACACAATATGCCGTGAAGGATTGAAATCCTGTAGTGCCCGCAATGTCTCCCTTCTCAAGAAAGCACATGTAGAAGCCCGTCTGATGTTTGCTAATGAACATCTGAATGATTCAGAGGAGAACAGGGTAAAAGTGTTTTGGTCAGATAAGACCAAAATCGAGCTCTTTGGCATCAACTTAACCGTTTTTGGAGGAGGAGGAATGCTGCCTATGACCCCAGGACACCATCCCATCATCAAACATGGAGGTGGAAAGATTATGCTTTGGGGGTGTTTTTCTGCTAAGGGGACAGGACAACTTCACCGCATCAAAGAGATGATGGACGGGGCCATGTACCGTCAAATCTTGGGTGAGAACCTCCTTCCCGCAGCCCAGGCATTGAAAATGGGTCATGGATGGGTATTCCAGCATGACAATGACCCAAAACACACGGCCAAGGCAACAAAGGAGTGGCTCATGAATAAACACATTAAGGTACGGGAGTGGCCTAGCCAGTCTCCAGACCTTAATCCCACAGAATATATGTGGAGGGAGCTGAAGGTTCGAAATACCAAACATCAGCCTTGAAACCTTAACGACTTGGAAAAGATCTGCAAAGAGGAGTGGGACAAAATCCCTCCTGAGATGTGTGAAAACCTGGTGGCCAACTACAAGAAACATCTGACCTCTGTGATTGCCTACAAGGGTTTTGCCACCAAGTACTAAGTCATGTTTTGCGAAGGGGTCAAATACTTATTTCACTTATTAAACAGTGGGCAAATGTACAAAATCAACGGCCGATCAAATACTTTTTTCCCTCACTGTAAATATGTATTACATAATCCCTTTTAAGATTTTAGCAAGCTATTAAAACTTTGTAGTTTTTTTTTTTTTCCTTGCACATGTAATGTGCGTAATATCAAACAAGGAGGTTGTTTTGTCCCTGAATTTGGTGTTCAAACCGCATAATTCTTTGTAATTGTGCAGCACTTTTGTATGGAGCATTTATAAAGCAAAACGTACATATAGTGTGTTCCTTGTAATTGTCCGGTTTTTATGTTGAACTTTGTTTTTATACCTGTTTTACTTTGTAAGTAGAACTTTTTTATTACCTTTTTTACTAAAAGTTGGATTTGGAAAACACTGCTTTTTTTATTTATTTATTTTTTCCCTGGTGTGTGTGTCCTATTTGGGATTTCACTTTCTGTTCTCTACCAGGGTTTTCCACACTTTCTAAACAAAGGGATGCTTTACTGTCCTTCAGACCTTAGAGGGTACTGACAATAAAACAATAAACACGCCGCTCCAGGTGAGATAATCAGGCTGATGGGTGCTAGCCCCGGCTCACTTCCGTGGAACTGGTATAGAAAGAAGAAATGGCTGCACACCATCACTGATCTTGAGTCCATATGGTTATGATTTACCACTTGCCTACCTGGCAAATTCTGACATTTCTCTCCTACATGTAAAAATCATCATTTTTTTTTTTTTTTTTGCTAGAAAACTCCAAAGAACCCCCAAACATTATATATGTTTTTTTTTTTTTTTTTTTTAGCAGAGAGAATAAAATGGCAGTCTTTGCAACTTTTTATCTCGCACAGTATTTGCACAGCAATTTTTCAAACGTGTTTTTTTGGGAGAAAAAAAACTGTTTCATGCTTTAAAAAAGTCAAAACAGTAAAGTTAGCCAAATTTTTTTTCATAATGTGAAAGATGATGTTACGCCGAGTAGATACCTAACATGTAATGCTTCAAAATTACACAGGCTCGTGGAATGACGCCAA
Organism: Aquarana catesbeiana; assembly: GCF_042186555.1. Classification (NCBI taxonomy): domain Eukaryota; kingdom Metazoa; phylum Chordata; class Amphibia; order Anura; family Ranidae; genus Aquarana; species Aquarana catesbeiana. Next base: position 28,395,314 of record NC_133331.1, on the reverse strand, counting down.
ACTTTGGTACTTAAAAATCCCCATAAGCGACGCTTTAAATTTTTTTACTGGTTACATGTCTTGAGTTACAGAGGAGGTCTAGGGCTAGAATTATCGCTCTCGCACTAACGTTCGCAGCGATACCTCCCATGTGTGATTTGAACACCGTTTACATATGTGGGCGCGACTTACGTATGCTGGATCTGCCGAATCCACCATGTTGTCCCTTCCGAATGTTCCGCCGTGTGTGTCGCATGCAGAAGGGAGATGGTCACGCCCCAGCGTCATGACTCACTGAGAGTGGAGTTTCACACATGCGCAGTGTATATAAAGCCATAACACACAGTCGATGGAATGGCCGTTGGAACAATCTTGGAGTAGAGGATGAAGGATCGCCATCGCCAACACACGAAAGTAGCCAGAAAACGAAGGGACAATTGGAAATTGGGGCATAGTTGGTTAGTGGCCTATACTGCCTAGACTGGGAGCAGCTTATGAGTTAAGCCAGACATTATGTTTTGTCTTGTGTTCTGTCTTGCAGGCATCATATCATTTATCATGACGGATAAATTTACTGCGCATGATTTTCTGCCCCAATTCATTGACCTTTACCGGGAGGTTCTCAGTGTTAGAGGCGCTGGCGGACTGACGCCACATCCACCTATGTAAGTATGAATCAGAAAAAAAAAAAAAAACACATGCCTTTCTTTTAAACCCTCCTGGCTAGAAATGAGACTACACTGGGCCCGCTTCAGACCTGCAGACATGTTTTATCACAGTCTACTCGCATACTTGCCCAAGGAGAAGACAAATTATACCCCAAAAGGGGGGAGCAGGGTGTGGTCAGTGCTTAACCCCCATCTACTGCTTCAGACCTTTCACTGGCAACCATTTATGTTATGAACTGCAAAATCCTATGCAGCAGATACACTCCATCCACAACTGACAGCGTTTGTTGGTCACAATATCCAAACCCTAAAACAAAAATGGAATTGTATTGCATCTTTGTTTGTTCATATTTTTATCTGTTGATTCACGTTATATTTAAAGCGCTGCACTTATGTTTTATTTCCTATAATTATAATGCATCTACTTGTCCTTAGTGGCTACTTAATTTTTTTTTAGGAATGAATCGAAGAAAAGGCTGGACGGCTGCACTCTGTTAAAGCGGGGTTCCACCCAAATTTTGAACAATATCTGTATGTATTCTCTTCCTTGCCTAGATGCTGACAGTAATTACCTTTTATTTTTCTATTCTTTGCACTTCCTGGTTCTCCTCCCGTGGGAGTAGGCGTGTTTCTAGCCTCTCCCAGACTCCTGGGAGCTAGTCTCAGGCTTCCCAGGATGCCACTGAGCATGTGCGGGAATGAGCAGTGAATGCTGGGAGCACAGCATTCACCACATCCAGGAAATAAATGCTTGTGGGCTTCAAATGCCCACAATGAAGATGGAAACCGCCTGCAGTGAATAATATAAGTTATTCTTTCCGACTAAATCTGACACAGGCAGACATATTACACACAATATGTGAGTATGTAATGCTAAGAAGAAAAGTTTGTGAATGAACTAAAAAAAAAAAAACGATAGATAGGTGGACCCCCGCTTTAACACCTTTATTGAAAACTGTTTAAAAATTCTTCTGGTACAAAGGCATCAGAGGCACAGGATTATTGAAAAGCTAACATGTTTCACACCACTATGGGGTGCTTAGTCATAGCTATGTCTAAGCACCTCCTAGTGGTGTGAAACATGTCAGCTTTTCATTGGTCCTGTGCCTTTGTACCAAAAGAATTTTTAAACCGTCTTCAATAAAGGTGTTAACAGAGTGCGGCCGTCCAGCCTTTTCTTCGATTCATTCCTACATGCAGAGCCAGCACCTGTTTCCATCAGCAGGTGGGATGCATTACGAGATGTCTGCCTAGAGCGGTGTTCTTTTATTGTTGCAATTTTTTCAAGCTTTTTACCTTTTATTTTCACCTACCTACCGCACAATAACACACACCCTGTCCTAGGGTCACTACGCTTATTTCTCAACTGTATCTATAAAAGGAGCCATGGTTGCCACCCCCACTGGACTTCACACATCTGCCTTTATTCATCTCATTCCAAAAAAAAAAAAAAAATGCTGCCAACACATCGAAAGACTTATAAGCTGCATTATATTACATTTTTGTTCTCTGGTTTAAATATCCTTTAGAGCAATGGTTCTCAACCTCAGTCCTCCAGTACCCCCAACAGGCCATGTAGGCCATGTTTGCAGATATTCCTTTTATCTTGCACACGTTCTTTAAATCAGAGTCAATGGCTTGGTATTTTGGACAGCTATTTTATCTAAGAGAAATTCCCAAAACATGGGCTGTTGGGGTACTTGAGGACTGAGGTTGAGAACCACTGCTTTAGGGTAATCTTTTTATGTTTTTTGTTTTTTCTTTCCTATCATATGCTCAGTATGAATTGCCCAAGTTACTGAACATTCTGTTTCAAGGAAGTGGAAGACCAGACAAAGGAAAAGAGGGGGGGATGTGTGCAGCTTTCAAAATCAGGATGAGGCTGAATGTGTTTGTCTTCCTATGAGAAGGAAACCAGCAGAAGAAAAAAAAAATGTGCTTTTATTTACTGTATGATTGGTATTCCCCTTGTTCTTTGTTTCTCTTTGCATACCACTTGCTTTGAACTGCTACATTGCTTACACAGCTGCTTTTCCCTGCTCAAGCAAGGCCCTAGTGGAAATGTAGTTCAGGCTACCTAACTTTGATGGCTTTTGCAGGGCATACACGAGTAGAAAAACACATTTTTTGTCAAGTGAAAATCAAAATTGTCAATTTTTTCATACAGTTGTGACATCATTGTTTCACAAATTGACCTGCGAAAAACATTTTTTGCCTCATTTGACAGAAGTGATGCAATATACTGTATTTATTGGCATATAACGTGCACTTTTTTACCCTGAAAATCAGGCGCAAATAGCGCGTGTGTGTTATATGCCAATACTTTGAAGTTTAGCTGCCTCTGAGGGGACAGGGAAGGGGGCGGGACGAGCGCCGTCAGATTACATACAGTGAGAATCTCCTGTTTACTTGGCGGCCTCTGTAATAGGAAGTCCCGTCTCCTGGGCCGCCATTGGACCACTGTTCTGTCTATCATAGGAGATTCTCACTGTATGTAATCTGTCGGCGCTCATCCCCTCCCTGTCCGCTCTAGGCTGCAGATGGGCATCGATCAAGCTGCACTGATGGCAATGGTGAGGCTGCTGCATTGATGGCACTTGTTAGGCTGCATTAACCACCTCAATACAAGGCACTTATGCCGCGTACACACAAGCGGACCATCTGACGGACTTCCAACGGACTTTCCAAATGAACAGACTTACCTACACACGATCACACCAAAGTCCGACGGATTCGTACGTGATGACGTACAACTGGACTAAAATAAGGAAGTTGATAGCCAGTAGCCAATAGCTGCCCCAGCGTCAGTTTTAGTCCGTCGGACTAGCATACAGACGAGCAGATTTTTTCGACCAGACTCAAGTCCGTCGGAAAGATTTGAAACATGTTTTATTTCTATTTCCGTCTCACTTTTGGTGGAAAAAAAAAAGTCCGCTGGAGCCCACACACGATAGAATTGTCCGACAGAGTCCATTCCGCCAGACCAAGTCTGCCGGATAGTCCGCTCGTGTACGCGGCATTACACCCCCTTCCTGCCCAGACCAATTTTCAGTTTGGATGACAATTACTCAGTCATGCAACACTGTACCCATTTGAAATGTTTGTCCTTTTTTTCCAAACAAATAGAGCTTTCTTTTGGTGATATTTAATCACTAGTGGGTTTTTTATTTTTTGTGCTATAAATAAAAAAGGACCGTAAATTTTGTAAAAAAAAAATGCCTTTTTCTTTGTTTCTGTCATAAAATTTTGCTAATTAGTCATTTTTCTTCATACATTTTGGCCAAAATGTATACTGCTGCATATCTTTGATAAAAATAACCCAAATTCGTGTATATTATTTGGTCTTTGTGGAAGTTATAGAGTCTACAAACTGGTGCCAATCACTGAAAATTGATCACATCTGATCAGGCCTTCAGTACATCAGGTGAATCTCATTTCTTGAGACACAAGTCAGGAAAGTACAAATACCCCCCAAATGACCCCTTTTTAGAAAGTAGACATTCCAAGGTATTAAGTAAGTAGCATGGTGAGTTGTAAGGGCCCCTTCTCACTGGGGCGTCGGCGGTAAAGCGCCACTATTGTAAGTGGTGCTTTACCGTCGGTAAAACCACCCCGCTAGCGGCCGAGAAATGGTTAAAAACCACGGCAAAGCGCCTCTGCAGAGGCGCTTTGCCGGCAGTATAGCCGAGCTGTCCCATTGCTTTCAATGGGCAGGAGCGGTATACAATCCGCTCCTTCACCGCTCCGAAGATGCTGCTAGCAGGACTTTTTTTCCGTCCTGCCAGCGCATCTCTCCAGTGTGAAAGCCCTCGGGGATTTCACACTGGAGACAAAGCAGCTGCACTTTCGGGTTGGTTTGCAGGCGCTATTATTAGCGCAATAGCGCCTGCAAACCGCCCCAGTGTGCAAGGGCCCTTAGTAAGTTGTATTTTTTTCCCTCAATTCTTTGCATAATGAAGATTTTTTTTTTTTTTTACAAAATTGTCAAATTATCAGGTTATTTCTCACACACAGCATATGCATACAACAAATTACACCCCAAAATACATTCTACTACTCTTCCCGAGTATGGTGATACCACATGTGTGAGACTTTTACACAGCCTGGCCACATACAGAGGCCCAACATTGTAGTAGCACCTTCAGGCGTTCTATGAGCATAAATGACACATGTCATTTCTCAAACACCTATTACACTTTTGAAGGCCCTGGAGCACCAAAGCAAAGGAAACACCCCAACTTATAATCTATGAGGCATAATGAGTCTTTTGAATGGTTCATTTTTTCCAGAAGTTTTTGAAAAATGTGGGAAAAAAATGAAAACGCATTTTTTTTACACAAAGTTGTCAATTTATAAGATATTTCTAACACATAGCATGTACATAGCAAAAATTACACCCCACAATACATTCTGCTACTCTTCCTGAGTATAGAGATACCACATGTGTGAGACTTTAACACAGCCTGGCCACATACAGAGGGCCAACATTAAAGTAGTACCTTCAGGCGTTCTAGGAGCATAAATTACACATCTCATTTCATTCCTACCTATCACACTTTTGAAGGTCCTTGAGCACCAGAACAACGGAATTACCCACAAAATGACCCCATTTTGGAAAGCAAACACCCCAGCGTATATTCTATGATGCATGGGCTGCAAATAGGTACTCGGGTGCTCTGATGGGCAGGAGACAGGTACTCGGGTAACTTGATGAGCTGCAGACAGGTACTCGGTTACTCTGATGGGCTGGTGACAGGTACTCGGTTACTCTGATGGGCTGGTGACAGGTACTCGGTTACTCTGGGCTGGTGACAGGTACTCGGTTACTCTGATGGGCTGGTGACAGGTACTCGGTTACTCTGATGGGCTGGTGACAGGTACTCGGTTACTCTGATGGCCTGGTGACAGGTACTCGGTTACTCTGATAGGCTGGTGACAGGTACTCGGTTACTCTGATGGCCTGGTGACAGGTACTTGGGTACTCTGATGGCCTGATGACAGGTACTCGTGTACTCTGATGGCCTGGTGACAGGTACTTGGGTACTCTGATGGCCTGGTGACTGGTATTCGGGTACTCTGAAGGGCGGTGACAGGTACTCGGGTACTCATATGGATTGTGACAGATACTCGGGTACTCATATGGACTGTGACAGGTACTCGGGTACTCATATGGACTGTGAAAGGTACTCGGGTACTCATATGGACTGGTACAGGTACTCATATGGACTGTGACAGGTACTCGGGTACTCAGATTCAGTCAGCCTGTGTCCCCAGTGCAGCCAGCCTGTGTCCTCAGTGCAGCCAGCTTGTGTCCCCAGTGCAGCCAGCCTGTGTCCCCAGTGCAGCCAGCCTGTGTCCCCAGTGCAGCCAGCCTGTGCAGGGGAAGAGAGAGGAGAGCCGCCACCTGGTTGATTAGAGCGCCGGGAACATAACAGCTTTTATCACGGGGGTGTCCTATAGCGCAGAAGAGAGAGAAGAGCCACCGCCGCCTGGTTGATTAGAGCACCGGGAACATAACAGCTTTTATTTCAATAGCTGTGTGTTCCCCGCCGCACGCCGTCACATACTGCCCCTCCTTTTTGTCCAGGCACTTTGATAGACAGATCACCTGTCCAATCCTGGGACGGGTGATCTGTCTATCAAAGTTCCCCAGACAAGGGGGAGGGGCTGTATATGATGGCGCGTGGCGGGGAACACACAGCTATTGAAATAAAAGCTGTTGTGTTTCCGGTGCTCTAATCAACCAGGCGACGGTGGCTCTCCTCTCTCTTCTGCGCTATAGGACACCCCCGTGATGGGCGGCACCAGGGGAGGGGGGCGGAGCCCCGCCCCACTTTCGGCTCCATTATGGGCCATTTTTCTCTTTCGGCTAATTGCCGAAAAGGCCATTTTCGGCCGATATGTTTCGGCGGCCGAAATTTCGGTGCATCCCTAGTTTACAACCAAAAACATAAATGTATTTTATTGGGATTTTATGTGATAGACCAACACAAAGTGGCACATAATTGTGAAGGGGAAGGAAAATGATAAATGGTTTTCAACATTTTTTACAATCAAATATGTGAAAAGTGTGGGGTGCATTTTGTATTCAGCCCCCTTTACTCTGATACCCTTAACTAAAATCTAGTGACCAATTACCTTCAGAAGTCACGTAATTAGTAAATAGAGTCCACCTGTGTGTAATTTAATCTCAGTATAAATACAGCTGTTCTGTGAAGCCCTCAGAGGTTTGTTAGAGAACCTTAGTGAACAAACAGCATCATGAAGGTCAAAGAACTCAAACCAACAGCCTGTCATCACACAATTCCCTGCCCAAAAATCCGATCGTGTGTACGAGGCTTTAGCGTTAGTACGCTCCTTTTGACAGTTGTCCAATTTTCCTATCCGACCGTTAGTACGCTCCATCAGACAATTTTGTCCAACTTTCCGCCAACAGATGTTGGATGGCAGGCTAGTACATTTTCAGCAAACAATGGTATGTTGTCAGATTTTCCTATCGTCTGTACACAAGTCCGTCACACAAAAGTTGAAAGTACAAACACGCATGCTCGGAATCAATGCTCACCAAACACGAAATTAGCAGAAGGTGCCCAAAGGGTGGCCCTCAAGAACTGAAATTCCTCGTAGTACGTCACTACGTTCGTGTTTGTTGGCAGACAATTGTGTACCGTTAGTATGCAAGACAAGATCCAGGCACACGCCCTTCTGACAAAAGTCTGACGCTTTGTTGGCCAACAATCCGATCGTGTGTACCAGGCTTTAGAATTTAGGACAACAGATAATCCCCTGCCAACAATCGCATCGTGTGTACGAGTCTTTAGACTACAAATCTACAGGGAATCAGTGTGGCTGTGCTATTTATTAAAACATTAAAATATTAATTTTAATTCATTAATATTTATTTATACATATTAGAATTAGGAACAGAAACATCCACATATAAAATTATCATTACACTGTAATTATGAAATGACTTTAACAAAAATAATAATCAAAACTCTACGATCATTTATGCCCTCTTGGATATGGTTAGGCTGTCCTGAACCTCACACTTGCTAATGCACAATTGCCAGCGTTGATTGTGTCTCTGTCCACTTTATGTCACTGTATATATTATATGTTAAAGCAACTATCACCAAAACGAAAAGTAAAAATAAAAGTCCTTGCAAAAGATGAGTAGTATTATTGTGTTCCACTAACCTGACCTCAGATCTTTGCTCTTTTACAGAACTTTGGCCTCTGGAAAATCTTCAGTATCTAACATAGTTACATAGTAGGTGAGGTTGAAAAAAGACACAAGTCCATCAAGTCCAAACTATGTGTGTGATTATATGTCAGTATTACATTGTATATCCCTGTATGTTGCGGTCATTCAGGTGATTATCTAATAGTTTTTTGAAACTATCAATGCTCCCCACTGAGACCACCGCCTGTGGAAGGGAATTCCACATCCTTGCCACTCTTACAGTAAAGAACCCTCTATGTAGTTTAAGGTTAAACCTCTTTTCTTCTAATTTTAATGAGTGGCCACGTGTCTTGTTAATCTCCCTTCCGCAAAAAAGTTTTGTCCCTATTGTGGGGTCACCAGTACGGTATCTATGAATTGAAATCATATCCCCTCTCAAGCGTCTCTTCTCCAGAGAGAATAAGTTCAGTGCTCGCCTTTCCTCATAACTAATATCCTCCAGACCCTTTATTAGCTTTGTTGCCCTTCTTTGTACTCGCTCCATTTCCAGTACATCCTTCCTGAGGACTGGTGCCCAGAACTGACGTCTGGATGCCTTCACCTTCCACCACATGTTGCGGTTCCACCCACCATCTATTTCCCCACTGCTGTGTCCTGTAGTAATGTAGCAGCCGGCGGGTGGAACCACAGCACGACATGGGAGATCAGACATCTGAGACTTCAGGAAGAACCTCAGATGCTCTTCAGGATGGATTCACACTATGTGCTGAGCGGGGCACAGCAGGGGGTCCGGTGCATTCACCGTATCAGGTCAAATCTAGGTCTGAATTTTTGCCTAAATTTGGACCTAAAACAGAGCCAAAGAAGCACAGGACATTTCTGCAGTGCGTTCTGCGGCCGCCCCGGAGATGTGTGAACCGGCTCCGTTGAGAGACGGTCACAGTCTCCTGTCATGCGAATTGGATGCGGGGAAACCCTCATCTAATTAGCATAAGTGTGAACCCGGCCTCAAGAAAGTAATGATGCAAGGCACATACAGGTACGTCATTTTTATATATATATATATATATATACACATGGAATAGAGTTGCTTTAGGCCTCTTGCACACAGGGTGGTTGCCCAGCTCTCCTAAACACCTTTCCTCCTGGCTGCAACGTTTTTGAAAAAAAAAAAAACACACCTGATGCGTGTAAATAGTTGTAACGTTTTTAGGTGCATCATGTGCTTGAGCGTTAATTACTTTCATTGGCCAGATTAATCATTTATTCTGGCCATTGAAATTAAGTAAAGCGGTTGTATGCCCCGCTTGGTCATTTTTACCTACAGGTAAGCCTATACTAAGGCGAACCTGTAGGTACAATGAATTTCTTCTAAATCTGTACAGTTTAGGAGATATTAACCTTGCGTGCAGCGCCGGATCCCGCAAACCCGGAAGAAACGCGGAGGGAACATGTCAGCCCCCTCGGCGGTGACTGGGCAAGCTGCGGGAGCTTCGTTCTAAGGTAAGTAAGGTATGCATAATGTGCATACTAGCACATTATGCTATTGTCTTGCACATTTTTTTTTTCGGTGGATTACTACCGCTTTAACTCTGAAGCACTAAACATGCCTAGCGTTAATATTTACATGCGTGAAACGTTTTTTTTTTTTTTCTGCAAAAATGCTGCTGCTCCTGGAAGTGCAGGCAGTGAGTTTTTTCTGCCTCTAAAAGCCTATGTGTGCATGGACACCTAGGGGAAGCTGTATTTAAAATCAGAGAGTGCAAAATCTGGTACAGCTCTGCACTGAATCCAATCAGCTTCCAGGTTTTATTATGAAAGCTTAAAGGGGTTGTAAAGATAAACATTTTTTCACCTTAATGCATTCTATGCATTAAGGTGAAAAAACTTTTGACAGTACCGCCGCCCCCAGGCCCCCCGTTTTACTTACCTGACGCCTCGAATCTTCGCTGCTCGTCCTCGTCATCTTCATTGCAGCTCAGCCTGGTCGCTGATTGGCTGCAGTGGATGGATTGAAAGCAGCGCAGCCATTGGCTCGCGCTGCTGTCAATCACATCCGATGACGCGGCGCGCCGGGGGGCGGGGCCGAGTGATACAGCGAGCGGCTATAGCCGCCGGCTGTATCACGGGAGCGCGCCCGCAAGCACTCACCACCATGCGAGGGAGCTCGCATTAAGGTGGTAAATGCTTGCGGGGAGGAGCTGAAACAGCCGCCGAGGGACCCCAGAAGACCAGGTTCGGGGCCACTCTGTGCAGAACGAGCTGCACAGTGAAGGTAAGTATGATATGTTTGTTATTTTTAAAAAAAAAAAAATTACCTTTACAACCCCTTTAATTGCATAAGCTGCAGTTAAAAGCTGATTGGCTACCATGCACAGCTGCATCAGATTCTGAGTGCTCCAGTGTTAGTAAATTCCCCCATAAATTAACATAGAGGTGTGTTTAAATGCAGAAAAAACAAGCCAGACACCCCTAAAGGCAGTGTTTTTAACGCTCAGTGTGTATGAGGTCTTAAGACTTCTGTAGGCCTTAGATGACAGCCTCTCAATTAAGTTTTGTTTTTTTTCACTAAGGCCCCTTTCACACTGGGGTGCTTTGCAGGCGCTACAGCGCTAAAAATAACGACAGCAAAGCGTCCTGAAACAGCCGCTGCTGTCTCTCCAATGTGAAAGCCCTGAGGGCTTTCACACTGGATCGGTGCGCTGGCAGGATGCCAAAAAAAGTCCTGCTAGCAGCATCTTTGAAGTCAATGGGGCAGCGCGGCTATACCGCCGGCATAGCGCTGCTGCAGCGGTGCTTTGCGGGCGGTTTTAATCCTTTTTCGGCTGGTAGCGGGGGTTAAAACCGCTCCGCTAGCGGCCGAATACCGCCGCTAAAACTACGGTAAAGCGGCGCTAATAATAGCGCCGTTTTACTGCCGCCCCAGTGTGAAAGGGGCCTTATTCAGGAAATTAGCTAATGTCTATGGGGCATCAGCAAACACACTAGCCAAAGTCTGAGGTCGAACTGAAATTATAAATTAAAAATTTGTAAAATCAACTCCCTTCAAGAATCTAGGATTTTTTTAAAGTAAAGCCCTGACTGTGCCATCAGACCCACAATATTCCCACTTTAGAAACAACAAGTTCCTAAAGGAAGTCACGTGACTGTGACGACACATGTAGGGCGGAGCTGGGGGGAACTCAAGCCGAAACTGTAAGTGACGTGGGAGTTGCAGCCCCGCTGTCTGCAATTTTAAAGTTTGTTAATGTAAGTGCAAGTCTTTATTAATAAATTGTTATATTACATACTAAACCAGGGGTGTCAAACTGTGGCCCTCCAGCTGCTGCAGAACTACAAGTCCCATCATGCCTCTGCCTTTGGGAATCACGCTTGTAACTGTCAGCCTTGCAATGCCTCATGGGACTTGTAGTTTGGCAACAGCTGGAGGGCCACACCTCTGTACTACACCATGAGGGGTCCCTGTGTTGTGTGAGTTGGTTTGCAGAACTGCAGAAGCGGGACACCCCAGGTTCTTAAAGGGTCATATACCAGATCATTTGGATGGTTGAAGGTGACTCCATAGGAAGGAAAGTGGAGAGGAGCATTATCAGAATAGAGCCTGGAAGTGACCCCTATAAGGGGAAAGCGATATTTGACCTAAACATTGACAGGTCATTGAAAGTGAGCTCATTGGTGGAATGGTGGTGAGAGTTACTATATGGGTGATTGATTTTTGAAGACTGATCTTTAAAAGGTGGAATGTGTGCAATTTGCAACCATGGAATAGAAGAGATTCACATTAAAGACCGTTATTGATTGTATGCTAACATTGGAGAAGGACTGAATACATTTAGAGGAAAATAACACCAGAGATTGTTTATTATTTATTTATAACACATTAAACTGGAAGGTTTCTTTTTTATACAATTTATTTGGTTTATCTTATGCAAGTGAGATTAGTAAATTGGAATTTATGTTTATAGGAGGCACAACAAAGGTATTTATATTTATTCATAGGATGGGTGGGAACACATTCATTTGCTTGCAGCCTTCACAATTGGTGATTGGTAGCACAAGGAGCATTACCAGATAGCACAGGATTGCCCCTTCCTTCATTACTATTGGGGGGAAGGATCCTCCCCTTGGGGTACAGCTAAGCACCACATCTAAATTACGTAGAGAGCATGCCAGATCCAACCCCTCGAGAATCATCCACAAAATGTCTAGTGATTATTCCAAGGCAGCTCTCTTAGGGATGGGCAAGATATCTTTTATACTTTACAACCAATGGATCAATAAAGTTTTTGTAAATTTTATATTGAGGTTGCATTCAGAGGTGCAACTAACGATTATTTTCATAATCGATTAGTTGGCCGATTATTATTTCGATTAATTGATTAATCGGTTAATAGCCTTAAAAGAAGTGTGGTGTATAATTTAGTTAATATGTGAAGTTTAAAAAAAAAAGACCATTTATTCTTAAATATCTCAGCGAACTATGCAGTTTCCTTTTGATCTGTTTCTGCTGTGCTTTTTGCTGTGCGTTTTGATTTTTGCGCACGTGATTTTGCTGCGATTAGCATTTTTTTTGGCCAATTTGTTCGGGAGATTAAAAAACACAAATTGCTGCAAAAAAGCATTACATGCTTTTTTGCAGCTTCTCCATTCAAATATATTGAACCAAAAAAGCACCATTTTCAGTTAAAAAAAAAAAAAAAAAGTCCCTGACACTTTCCAAATACGCAGCGGCTGAAGAAAGCATAGATGTGAACGTGTCCCATAGGAAACCATGTAAATGAACTGTAGTGCATTTCTGCAAAAAGTACCAAAAAACACAGATGTGAACCAGGTCTAAGACGTTTAGTAACATAATGGGGTTAAAAAAACTAAAATTAGCCCTTTATAGCAGTGATCATCAGCTCCTGTCCTCAGGACCCACTAACATGCCAGGTTTGCAAGATAACTGAAATACATGACAGGTGAGATCATTTGCTGCTCAGTGATTGCAGTATTCTAGTCTGCATCTCCCCCAAGGTAATACATAAAACCTGAAAACCTGGCCTGTTAGTGGGCCCTGAGGACAGGGTTGATGACCACTGCTTTTTAGTACAAAAAAAGCAGATAATCACTACTATAAAGGGTTCATTTTTTTATCGTAGAACTGTGAAAGTAATATTTACAGTAGCGATTATTTGCTCTGTGTGTACTATAAAGGGCTCATTTTAGTTTTTTTAACCCCATTATGTTATTGGCCGATTAATCGATTATGAAAATAATAATCGATTAATTTCATAATCGATTAGTTGTCGATTAATCGATTAGTTGTTTCAGCCCTAGTTGCATTCTCCTTTTTAGCACCTCTAAAGTCCCCCCTCTTGTTGTTTATGTGGTTCCAATATTCCCACATTGATTATATCAGATCTCAGCCAATTGAGCCCAGAACTGTCCCAGTCTTAAAGGATAAGTTCACCTTAACAAAATAATAAATCTCTTTGCAGGTAAAAAAAAAATGCACAAATTTTTTTTTTTTTTTTTTTTTTAAATTGGGGGCCTGTAAAGCATTGCAGCCCCGATCAGTAGATAGTGGGTGCTATGCAGGGCTCTTGTAGGCTCTGTGAGCTGTATGATGTATGGCCAAGCAGTTACACATTAACCGCTTGCCGACCGCCGCACACAGATGTACGTCGGCAGAATGGCACAGGCAGGCAAATGGGCACACCTGTACGTCCCTTTCAATTTGCCGCCTATCGGGCCTAATCGCGCCCGCCGCGGATGCGTGCCCGCGGGGTCCTGGGAACTCGATGTTCGCCGGCAGCCCGCGATTGCGGTGTGGAGAGGTAGAACGGGGGGATGCTTATGTAAACAAAGACATTTCCCCATGCCTTGTGACATGACAAGAGATCTACTGCTCCCTGTCATCGGGAGCAGTGATCGCCGTCATGTCAGTGGTAGCCCCCCCCCCCCACAGTTAGAACACCTTCCTAGGACACACTTAACCCCTTGATCGCCCCCTAGTGTTTAACCCCTTCACTGCCAGTGTCATTTATACAGTAATCATTGTTTTTTTTATAGCGCTGATCGCTGTATAAATGACTGGTCCCAAAATAGTGTCCCATGTGTGCGCCATAATGTCGCAGTCACAATAAAATGTCGCAGATAACCGCCATTACTAATAAAAAAAAAATAATAATAAAAAAGCCATAAATCTATCCCCTATTTTGTAGACCCTATAACTTTTGCGCAAACCAATCAATATACACTTATTGTGATTTTTTTTTTTTTTTTACCAAAAATATGTAGAAGAATACATATCGGCCTAAACTGAGAAAGAAATTTGTTTTTTTTTTTATATTTTTTTGGGGATATTTATTATAGCAAAAAGTAAAAATGATTGCTTTTTTTTTCAAAATTGTCGCTCTCTTTTTGTTTATAGCGCAAAAAATAAAAACCGCAGAGGTGATCAAATATCACCAAAAGAAAGCTGTATTTGTAGGAAAAAAAGGACGTCAATTTTGTCTGGGTACAGCGTCGCACGACCGCACAATTGTGAGCTAAAGCGACGCAGTGCCAATTCGCAAAAAATGCTCTGGCCAGGAAGGGGGTAAAATCTTCCGGGGCTGAAGTGGTTAACAGGAAGCATCGATGAACTACCACAGCGCTCAACAGCACTGCAGTAGTTCATTGAGAACTACAAGCCGACAGCCACAAAGGCTGTCGGATCTTGTACTTTCCAATTCACAGAAATCTGTGAATGAGTGATGCGGCCGGGTGGGCGGAGCCACGCGTGGCCGCGTTCTCTGCAATTTCTGACAGAGAGCGGGGGGAGAAGATTGTGACATTGGGGACCCGGACAGGTGCGGGGGCCAGTGGATTTGTAACATGTTACATGTTACACCGTGAATATGGTTGTAACATGTTACAAAAGGTGAACTTTTCCTTTAATCACTTAAGGACCGGAAGGATTTGCCCCTTAATGACCAGGCCATTTTGTGCGATTCGGCACTGCGTCGCTTTAACTGACAATTGCGCGGTCACGCGACTCTGTACCCAAACAAAACAAACAACGTCGCACGACCGCACAATTGTCAGTTAAAGCGACGCAGTGCCGAATCGCAAAAAATGGCCCAGTCAGGAAGTGGGTAGCTAAAGTGGCATTTACCAATTGAAGCCCTTCCACGCAGGGCCTTAGGAGGCTGCACATGGTGCTAAGGTCTGCTTGCACACCAGCTCGGGGACTAATCAATGGGGAGCCCATAGAAGTCTATGTAGCCGATTAGAGCAGGTACAGTATTGCGCTCACACATTTCACGCCAGGCATTTGGGTTACAAAAACCAAAAATAGGTAGACAGTTATTTTATGTAGGTCCCATTCTGCCCTAATCCATATCTAATCTCTTCCTTTAATTATGAAGAAGGGGTTGGATAAATTCACAGGTAAACTTGAAATCCTCTATTCATTTCACTCCCGCAGCAGCATAATACAGTGAATAGATCTGAGACAAATATATAATATTATTGTAGCCTATATAGGGCCTTTTTACACAAGTGATTCACAAACATAAAAGTGCATAATTAAGAAGTATTCCTTCAAACTTCATATTTTAGAACTCCTTCATTGTATTCTCATCATGGTTTCGATGGCGGAGCAGCAGACGGGATTAGTGCGATTTTGGCATTAGCACCACTTCCCAGGAAATGTTCATTGTTGCATTTAAATCTTTGGTAAAATAATACATTGGCTTCTTTTCTGATACAAATCGAGAACACAAGCATGTGGCGTAACTATAATTGGCTTCAGACATTCGGCTGCCAGTTACTATATAATGGTGCTGTTGGTCGGGGTGGAGGGGGACGGGCGGGCTGTGGTTTGGCGGCGGGCATTGGTGATCTGAAATATAGAAAAAACACACGTAATTAGGAGTTATAAAGTGAAAAAGACAAATGTGTAACAGCAACATTTCAACTTATTTACAGGTATTTATAAAGTATGGAAAAAACGACATTTACATCAGTTTTTGTTATTATTTAAAGCGGAGTTCCGCCGTTTTTTTTTTTTTTTTTTAAGTCAGCAGCTTCAAATACTGCAGCTGCTGACTTTTAAAATATGGACACTTACCTGTCCCAGGGCGCCCGCGATGGTGGCACCTGCAGCCGATCTGTCCCTTGGCTCTCGGGTGCTGCCGCCGCCATCTTCGGTAAGGGAATCAGGAAGTGAAGCCTCGCAGGTTCACTTCCTGGTTCCCTACTGCGCATGCGTGACTCGCGCTGTGTGTTCCCACTGGTCCCTGCTGTCTCCTGGGACCTGTGTGTCTCCCAGAAGACAGCGCGGGGGGGGGGGGGGGAATGGCATAGATACCCACGGGTGGCGTGGGTATCTATGCCGGGAAGTGGGAGCAAAATACTTGTATTAGAAAGGTATCTGCTCCCCCTCCCCCTGAAAGGTGCCAAATGTGACACTGGAGGGAGGAGGATTCCGAAAAGGGGAAGTTCCATTTTTGGGTGGAACTCTGCTTTAAGGTACTTATATAGTGCCACCAATTTTCGCAGCGCTTTACATATACATTGTACATTCAGATCAGTCCCTACCCTCAAGGAGCTTACAATCTAAGGTCCCTAACTCACATTCATATACTAGGACCAATTTAGACAGAAGCCGATTAACCTACCAACATGTCTTTGGAGTGTGGGAGGAAACCGGAGTACCCGGAGGAAACCCACGCAGGCACAGGGAGAACATGCAAACTCCAGGCAGGTAGTGTCGTGGTTGGGATTCGAACCAGCGACCCTTTTTACTGCTACCCACTACACCACTGTGCCGTCCTTAGTTGCCCTTGCTTACAATGGATGGTCCCTGCTGTCAGGGCTGGGCTCAGCCCTTCCTTCTCTGAGCTGGCCGCTCAGCTGTCGGCTAATTGCCAGCTCCTATCTCTCCACAGTTACTCACCTGTTGATGATATCCAGCTCGTCAGTCCTGCCTATTTAAGCCATCCAGCCCAGTGGATCTCTGCCTTTGCCTTAGTCAACATCACAGAGACACTCTCCTGCATTCTTGTTAAAAGACTTGCTTGGCTGACATCCCTTCTGGCTCCAGATACTGCTTGCTGTTTTACTATGCTCATCTCTGGCTCCCTGACGTTTGGCTTGTCTGAGTATCCGTTCCTGAACTCTGGCTATGTTTTGACTACGTTTGTTCTATTTACTTTTATTATTAAACAAGTGTGATGTTGACTAAGGCGAAGGCAAAGATCCACTGGGCTGAACAGCTTAGGAAGACAGGACTGACGAGCCCAGGGGAGAAGATTAAACACGCTTGCCAGAAGGTAGCATCAATCAGGCATGTGATATCAAAGCTCTGGATAGCGAGTGGTGCAATTCCTCTTCCTCCAGTTTATTTGGATTTTCACATTTTGGATTAGGAGATTTGAATTTTCCAATTTCCGAAATTCCGAATTTCAGAAATTCCGAATTTCTGAAATTTTGAATTTTCGGAAATCTGGAAATTGAAAAATTCAGATATTCAAAATTCCGAAATTCAAAAATTGAAAAATTTTGGAATTAACGAATTTGTGAAAATTGGTTAAAGAACGAATTTGGAACTAAATGAATTGCACATGTCTAGCGGTAACTCCTTTAGTCCTACACTCCTGTATTCCTTCCCATTAATGTATACTAATGGATTAATGTTCTAATCACCAATGGGACTATACTACCAATGTTGATTTACAATTTGCACAGTGCACTTTATTTAGAGACACTATCAATCAGATGATGTCTATCTGGGTTTGCAAAGGCATTTGGTGCATACAAATTGGATTTCTATACTTTGTGACTATGCCACAATATATTTAAATTGAAGTTCTTGTGCCCTGAGTTCAGCTTTAAAACAAGAGAAGAGGGGGGAAAAGGAAATAAATTGTACTCGAGGTTTCATTGCCTTTCCTTGCACTTTCCATTACTAGAAAGGAAGTAATCTGGGATGGCATGCTACTTCTAAATAGCTCCCAACTGTCCCTGATTTGGAGCAATGTCCCTCATTCCTCCTCATTTGTCCCTCATTTTGGTCTGATCTATATAGTTGTATATAAAATTCAATTTTTAGCTATCAAAAAGTGTTTTCCAGTGCTAAACCTTTAATCTGATTTCTAAATTGCTGCATTTGTAAATTTGTAAAATACTAAAAGAAATATTTTCTATTAGTATTCAGTCACTTACTATTTCTTGTATATGTTGTTTGTTACTTGTTGTCTATATTAGAAGGCCTATACTTCCATAAGACAGCTCCCCTGAAGAAGCCCGATCTATGGGCGAAACATTTTGGGATTTTCTATCATGCTGTCCTGTTTAACATCGTAATATCAGTATTGTACATGCCTGTGTCATTTGTTTTAATATATTTTTTGTTTTGCTCCTCAAAATAGGAAATAAATCTCTTTTTACTGAATATATTTGACGATATTTTTTGCACCACCTAAAATCCCCACTCCACCTTCCTTTTGTCACTTGTGAGTTTAACCAATCTTGCTTTTTTTGTACAATTTTCCTTTAACGGGGCGTGGCAAGGGGCGTGTCCTATGCCTGCATACTTTTTGCTGATAGGTGTTCCTCATTCCCATTTCAAAAAGTTGGGAGGTATGCTTCTATAATATGAATTAGATACAGAATGTTCCATGCGATAGGCTGGCATTACAAGAGCTTACAGCTTGGGATCTGTTGGTCTCAGTTATCTAAATAAAGCTGGCCATACACAGTAAGATTTCCCTTGTAACGAGGGAATCACTTGATTCCCCAGATATTGAGGATGGATGAATCCGCAATGCTGGTTATTCTGTCCTAATAGCCAGCACCCGCAACCATCATAGATCCTGAACAGTGCCTCCATCTGATATCATGTAGTCATTGCTTGGGCAAGAAATTTTCTACTGGCGGCTACTTTGACAAATGTCTTTTGTTGAGCTAGGCCATGCTGACCGGGCCACCCACAAAACAAATTTTACATAGGTTGAAAAAAAGACACAAGTCCATAAAAATAATACAATCCCATATACACAATCCATCACCCACAGTTGATCCAGAGGAAGGTGAAAAACCCCAGCAAAGCATGATCCGATTTGCTACAGCAGGGGAAAAAATTCCTTCCTGATCCCCCAAGAGGCAATCAGATTTTCCATGGATCAACTTTACCTATAAATGTTAGTACCCAGTTATGTATTATGTACATATAGGAAAGAATCCAGGCCTTTTTTTTTTTTTAAAGCAATCTACTGAGCTGGCCAGAACCACCTCTGGAGGGAGTCTATTCCACATTTTCACAGCTCTTATTGTGAAGAAACCTTTCCATATTTGGAGATGAAATCTCTTTTCCTCCAAATGTAAAGAGTGCCCCCTTGTGCTCTGTGATGACCTTAAAGTGAATAACTCAACACCAAGTTCATTATATGAACCCTTTATGTATTTGTACATGTTGATCATTTCCCCCCTTAAAGGGGTTGTAAACCCTCGAGGTTTTTCACCTTAATGCATTCTATGCATTAAGGTGAAAAACCTCCCGTGATCCAGCAGTCCCCCAGAGCCCGGTCTTTCCAGCGATGGGGACGAGCCCACCAGCTCCGAGCTGGTGTCTCGGGTTCTGATTAGATAGATTGATAGCAGCGCAGCCATTGGCTCCCACTGCTGTCAATCAAATCCAATGACGCGGGAGCTGGGGGGGCGGGGCCGAGTCCTGCTGTTTGCGTCAATAGACGTAGCAGCAGGACTCAGGAGCATGCCAGCACGAGTGCCCCAAGGGAGAGCAGCTGTCCAACGGGGCACTCAAGAAGAGGAGGGGTCAGGAGCATCGCTGAGGGACCCCAGAAGAGGATGATCTGGGCCACTCTGTGCAAAACCAACTGCACAGAGGAGGTAAGTATGACATGTTTGTTTAAAAAAAACAAAAAAACGAGACCCTAATTAGATCTCATTAATCTCCTCTTCTCAAGAGGGAATAGATTAATTTCCTGTAATCTTTCCTCATAGCTGAGCTCCTCCATGCCTCTTATCAGTTTGGTTGCCCTTCTCTGCACTTTCACCAGTTGCCCGATATCCTTTTTCAGAACTGGAGCCCAAAACTATACTACATATTCCAGATGAGGCTTATTCTGCAGGAACTGGCGGAAATTCATGGGATTGTAGTTTATCACTTTCACAACAGCACTTTCATCTATGAGCATGTGTACCTATAAACAATACATACCTTTGTGGCACATGGTGTGGCACATGGTGTGATATGGTAAAGACATCAGAGAAAGTATTGTCCTGCTAATTCAAAGAAAAAAAAAATTCAGGTGAGCAACGATGCAGAATGGGGACGGGTTGTATAAAGCCTATTCCTGGGCTTTCAGTGGGGCCAGTTTAACAGGTACTATTGGGTATGTTGTAGCCACCTAGTATAACGTGTAACCAGTAAGGCCGGGTTCACACTTGATTCGGATGTGGCTGACAGCAGGGGGTCCGATGCGTCCCCGTTCTCCTTTTCAGGCCTGATTTCAGCCCGAATTCTTGCCTTAAGTCGGACCTGAAATGGAGCCAAAGACGCACAGGACTCCTGTGCAATTCGCTCCGCAGCCGCCCCGGAGATATGTGAACTGGCTCCATTGAGAGCTGGTCACAGACTTCTGTCATGCGAATTGGATGTAAGGAAACCTGCATCCAATTTGCAATAGTGTGAACCCAGCCTCAACCTGACCCAGACACCTCAAGTCTCCCGCGACTCGCAGGATACTCCCGCATTTGACGGCGGGCTCACGTATACCCACGAGTGCGGCACGATCTCCCAGCTGAGCCTGCACTGCCACTCAGCCTGGACTGGCCTACCAGGATACTGCCCTGGGGCTGCTTTGAGCTGCGGCTGCAGCGGCGCCTGGGGCCTATCTACATGCAGAGTCCTCCTCTCCCTCCCTCCGTTCGTGTAATCACAAACAGCGGGTGTCTCCCGCTGTGTCATGCAGCTGCAGTCTTAACTGTTCGGTGGCCGTCCACTGTAACAAAGCCCCGCCTCCTCATCCATTATAGACGGAACACTGATTCAATTTCCCAGCGTTGTATCAGTGTTCAGTTGACCGTCTATCATGGACGAGGAGGCGGCGGGGCTTTGTTACAGTGGATGGCCACCGAACAGTTAAGACTGCAGCTGCATGACATGGGGAGACACCCACTGTGTGTAATCAAGGTGTTGGCGAGGCTGCAGATGGGCACTGATGAGGATACAGATGAGCACAGTGAGGCTGCATTGTTGGCACAGTGAGGCTGCATTGTTGGCACAGTGAGGCTGCAGATGGGCACAGTGAGGCTGCATTGATTGGCACTGACGAGGTTGCATTGTTGGCACAGTGAGGCTGCAGATGGGCACTGATGAGGATACAGATGGGCACAGTGAGGCTGCATTGTTGACACTAATGAGGCTGCAGATGGGCACAGTGAGGCTGCATTGATGGGCACTGACGAGGCTGCATTGTTGGCACAGTGAGGCTGCAGATGGGCACTGATGAGGATACAGATGGGAACAGTAAGGCTGCATTGTTGACACAAATGAGGCTGCAGATGAGCACAGTGAGGCTGCATTGATGGGCACTGACGAGGCTGCATTGTTGGCACAGTGAGGCTGCAGAAGGGCACAGTGAGGCTGCAGTGTTGCCAACATTATCTTTTAAAGTATTATTTTCTTATGGCATTATATTACTAATTATCTTTAAAGTATTATTTTATTATAGAATTTTACTATGAATGGGGGGGGGGTTGTCGGCACGGAGCGTGACCTCCCTGAAATGAGCTTGCCACCTTCCTGAAATGGGTTTTTGCAGGTTGGGATGTCTGCTAACCATTGGCACTGAACACAATCCAACCATCTCTCACAATGACTGCTATGCCCACTTTGGCCCTTTACTGTTAACTTCAGGTCAAATAAATGTTATTTTTAAGACAACGGAAGAGGGAGAAGCAGTAGGGCTTCATGTACACGGGACGTTGTTTAACCTCACCTGAACGATTTAACTTGACAGCTAGAAACCGGCATCTAAAAACGGGCATTTAGCCGCTTTTACATACGTTGGCGTTTCATATGCCTCTGAACATCCGTCCTGAACGCATTTTTTTGTGTTCTAAAAAAAGCTTCTAAACTCAACAGCCTGGAAACCTTTATAAACGGCCCTGTGTACATGTACTGATAAGACAACATAGAGGAGAGTTCAGGGGCAGCTGAAAAAAATGCCCCTAAAGGTCCGTTTACCAGCAGCAGTGTATATGAGGCCTTAGGCTGGGTTCACACTGAAGCGCGGAGTGGCTGACAGCAGGGGGTCCGGTGCGTCTCCATTCACCGTTTCAGGTCCAATTTCAGCCCAAATTTTGGGCTGAATTCGGACCTGAAACAGATCAAAAGACGCACAGGACTCCTGTGCAATTTGCCCCGGAGCCGCTGCGGAGATATGTGACGTCACAATCTCCTGCTATGCTAATTGGATTCGGGGAAACCCACATCCAATTTGCGATAGTGTGAACCCAGCCTTAGACTGGGGCCAGAAGCTTCTGACAGGAGTCACAAGATCCTCTACAGCTCAGGAAACATGCATTGATTATCATGCTCTCTGTAGAGTCTTGGTGAGAAGATATTGTCAGTTGGTTGGCCGGCACATAAAGTGGACAATGTAGTGCCTTAAACAGGGCATTCTATTTTTACTTTTGTCAATAACATGACTAAGGACTTGTTCACACTTGACTAAATTTCTAACGCTTAACAAGCGCTCTTATAACGTTAGTATGGGCGCTAGACTCGCTTTAATGAGCTTTAGTATGGGCGTTAGGCTGGCATTTTACAAGTGTTAAAGCTGTAGTATACCCCACTCAGTGATATTTACCTACAGGTAATCCTATAATAAGCATAGCTCCCAACTGTCCCTGATTTCGAGGGACTGTCCTTGATTTGGAGCAATTTCCCTCTGTCCCTCATTACTCCTCATTTGTCCCTCATTTTGGTCTGATCCTCATAGTTGTATATAAAATGCACTTTTTATCTTTTAAAAAGTGTTTCCCAGTACTAAACCTTCCATCCAATTTCTAAATGTCTGCATTTGTACATTTTAGGAGCCAATATAAAGGAATAGTAGTGGTAAAAAAAAGTCCTTGTGGATTTAATTAACTTTTTTTTGGTTAATTTTCCTTTAAGGGGGTGTGACAGGGGGCGTGTCCTATGCCTACATACATTTGTTAGTAGGTGTCCCTCATTCCCATCTCAAAATGTTGGGAGGTATGTAATAAGGCCTATAATAAGGCTTACCTGTAGGTAAAATGAATATCTCCTATACATGCAGGAGATATTTAGGAGATATTCACCCTGCATGCAGCCGCTGACGTCAGCAGCGCATGCTCTCTGAAGGTCCGGCGGATCGCGCCGGAACTTCAGAGCTTCTTCCCGGAACGCCCGGGAGTGACATCTTCGCGGCTCTGGCCACTCCCAGC
Organism: Aquarana catesbeiana; assembly: GCF_042186555.1. Classification (NCBI taxonomy): domain Eukaryota; kingdom Metazoa; phylum Chordata; class Amphibia; order Anura; family Ranidae; genus Aquarana; species Aquarana catesbeiana. The sequence continues at coordinate 28,372,013 of NC_133331.1, read as the reverse complement.
ACCAGGCCTGCAAACCTGGAAGAAACACCGGAGAGAACATGTCAGCCCCCTCAAGCGGTGACCGGACGCCGCTGCAGGGGGCTTCATTCTAAGGTAAGTATTTCATAATGTGTTAGTATGCAATGCATACTAGCACAAAATGCTATTGTCTTGCAAGTTTTTTTTTTTTTCAGGGGTTTACTACCGCTTTAATGACGAGTTAAAAATGCCCCCCAAACGCCTTATGAGTAGTTTTTAAGCATTTAAACCGCTTCACAAGCGCCTATTCCATTACATTAAATAAACGAATCCTAACTCCCCGCAACCACACACCGTAACCGCCTGCTAGAGCGTTTGTGAAATGTTCCTATAGACTTGAATGGGAGGCGTTGAAAGTCTTCAAGCTCCTCCTGACTCGACACAGGGCTTCAATTTTGAAGCGATGCAACACTCACGCTTCATGTTTTGATGTGAACTGTCCATTGTATCATTTGCATTTGAGGGGTGTTTTTTAACGCCTCTCAAACGCCTGCTTTTAATGCCAGTGTACACTTAGCCTTAATACTGACCATACATTATACAATTTTCTGTATAAAGATTTACCTTCAACTGTGCAAGGGCCTACTTGTTTGCATAAAATTTGAAAGTGTTTAGGTTTGACCTCATATTATATGATTTTGGTAAATATAAAGGAAAATTGTACCAGAGAATTGTATAATGCAGCCCTCAAATTTTCCACTCGCCTACTTGCATTTTGCGAGTGGAAAATGAGGGCTGGCGAGCATGGGCTGCCTCGGAGACGGGGGGGGGGGGGCGAGCATCGCCGGCAGGCGGGGTTGAACGGGAGTCGTTCTCCCAGCCAGGGGAAGAGAAGAGAGGAAGAGTCAAGCTGGCCAATCATCAGAGAGCAGGGATTGTCCGCTGTAACAGCTTTAATTTGAATTGCTGGTTTCACGGCGCTGCTCACCGTCACATACAGCCCCGCCTCCTCGCCCGGCACATTTGATAGACAGAACACCAGTCTAATGTCGGGAGGCGCCGAGTGAGGAGGCGGGACTGTGTGACGTGAACGGTGCCGGTCGAGAAGGCGGGGCTGTATGTGACGTGAGCAGGGCCAGAAACCCAGCAATTCAAATGAAAGCTGTTACAGCAGGCAATCCCCGCTGTCTGATGATCGGCCAGCACAGGTGAGACTGTATTGATGGGCACAGGTGAGGCTGTACTGACGGGCACAGGTGAGACTGTATTGATGGGTACAGGTGAGACTGTATTGACGGGCAAAGGTGAGACTGTATTGACGGGCAAAGGTGAGGCTGTATTGACGGGCAAAGGTGAGGCTGTATTGATGGGCAAAGGTGAGACTGTATTGACAGGCACAGGTGAGGCTGTATTGATGGTTACAGGTGAGGCTGTATTGATGGGCACTGGTCACACTGTATTGACGGGCACTGGTCATGCTGTATTGACGGGCACTGGTAACGCTGTATTGATGGGCACAGGTGAGGCTGTATTGATGGGCACAGGTGAGGCTGTATTGATGGGCACAGGTGAGGCTGTATTGATGGGTACAGGTGAGACTGTATTGATGGGCACAGGTGAGGCTGTATTGATGGGCACAGGTGAGGCTGTACTGACGGGCACAGGTGAGACTGTATTGATGGGTACAGGTGAGATTGTATTGATGGGTACAGGTGAGACTGTATTGATGGGCACAGGTGAGGCTGTACTGACGGGCACAGGTGAGACTGTATTGATGGGCACAGGTGAGGCTGTACTGACGGTCACAGGTGAGACTGTATTGATGGGTACAGGCGAGACTGTATTGACGGGCACAGGTGAGACTGTATTGATGGGCACAGGTGAGACTGTACTGACAGCCACAGGTGAGGCTGTATTGATGGGCACAGGTGAGACTGTATTGACAGGCACAGGTGAGACTGTATTGACAGGCACAGGTGAGGCTGTATTGACGGACACAGGTGAGGCTGTATTGATTGGCACTGGTCATGCTGTATTGACGGGCACTGGTCACGCTGTATTGATGGGCACAGGTGAGGCTGTATTGATGGGCACATGTGAGGCTGTATTGATAAGCACAGGTGAGACTGCATTGACGGGCACTGGTCACGCTGTATTGACGGGCACTGGTCACGCTGTATTGATGGGCACTGGTGAGGCTGTGCTGAGGGGCACTGATAAAGTTGTTGTTAATATTATTTTTGTAACTTAATTCTGCATAAAACATTTAAGTGTAATTTCATGAGATAATTTATGAGGACGTGTTTAGGGGCGGGGCATGGTTGGGGTCGGGCGGGGCAACTGGTGGCGAGTAACTCTTAAGGCCTGGGTAGTCGCTCAGGACTTGAAATTTTGAGCCCTGGTATAATGTACGGCCAGCATAGGTGACTGGTGATAGTGACAATGGTATTATCAATGTTCCCAGGGCAGTGTGATCTATGAGTACAGCCCTGTGCACAGGACACAAAGTTGTCTTGTTACACCTCTGCCTATCACCACACTGCTAAATAAACTGTGCTATATTTGCTATACATACTGAGGGTTGAGCTTATTACCTGGTTCCTTGGTGCATTACTGGCAGCATTTCGAGTTGTGTAATTGTTTGGTGGCAGCGCCGCTTTTTGTGCATTTTTAGCTCTGCTATAAAAAAAAAAAAAAAAAAAATCAATTGCAAGACATTTATGCATTACTTCAATATAAAATCTACTGACTTCACGTGCCAGCCGTGTTCTAAAGAATACATAGTCTTGTTCTCCATACCAGATTCCAGAGTCATTATCAAATCTGACATATGACAGCTGGTACATGATTGGTCATAGAGGGAAAAAAAGGCTACATGTGCGTAGAACACCATTTTAATATGAGGCCTTACACAAAAGCACCCCCCCCCCAATACTTAACATTCTCCTATTTGAACACAGAAAACGTTACCATCTTCTGAAATAATGTCTTAAGGTGGAACTTCAGGGGGGAAAAAATTGCAAAAAAGGCAGGTTTTTAAAGCAGAAGAGACATACAGTACTTTTATCTCTTCTGCATTAAAGAGGAACTGCAGTCTGCTCACATAATTTGTAATAAAAACATCTTTACCATTCTGAAGCTTCCCTCCAACCACTTTGCATATTATTTTATATATACTGTGATTCTGTACTTGCCAAATATGCTGCAGAAATCTCCCTCCACTGAGTCTGGCTGCAGCCATTTTAACTGTGGGCAGCTAAAGCTGCTGCCTGTTTACTTACTGGATTTATACAGACACACAGCCACACCTCCAGCTCTGCAGCCCTCATTGACCCTCTTATGACTCACCCCCCCCTCCCTTCCTGGCAAACTCTCACAAGATTGAGAGAGAGAGCTGTGCATGATGTCATAAGCCTAGGCTAATGACCAGACAAGAAACCGGAATTGGGCTGTATAAGGTATTTACTGGCAGAAAAAAATGTTTTACTATCCAAAGTTAAACTGACAAGGGCAGAAGATTTAATAGATGGAAAGATGAAAAAATGGCTGAAGTTCCCGCTTTAAAGTTCCTTAACTGCCTGCATTTCCTGTCCACATTTGGCAATGCTTGGATAAATGAATTCCCACGCCTGCGCAGCAGTGATGTCGTCTCGGCCCAGCCAGTGAAAATGGTCGAATATCGGTATCAAGAAGCTGACTGGCTGAAGATGTCAGCGGCCTTTGAGGGGCTCCAGACTAAATAGAACCAAATGGAGGAAGCCTTGAACCCCTAATTAGTTATTTCTGTGTCTCTGGTGCAGATTTTCCTTCACTTCCTGTCTGGTGAAACAGTTTGCAGCAGGACAAGAAGTGAGGAAATGTATCCCTAATGATACCCCAAAATTTGTGTACGTATTGTTTTTACAGGGACTAGGAGAGATGCCCACATCCCTCATAAAATAGGTGGTGTGGACTGAACCCTCTATTGGGAATTTTTAGGGCATGAACTCCAACATATAAGGTTTTCTACAAAAAGCTTTATTAACACATAATAAAAAAATTTGAATACATATAAAATACAGATGCGGTTACAATACAAGGGATATTGTTAATATTGTTAATATGAAGATAACCACCATTCTCTGTCAATACGGATCATAGAGAGAGAGCTAGACCCCAGGGGTCTAGCTCTCTCTCTATGATCCGTATTGACAGAGAATGGTGGTTATCTTCATATTAACAATATTAACAATATCCCTTGTATTGTAATCGCATCTGTATTTTATATGTATTTTTTTTTTTTTGAACGTGTTAATAAAGCTTTTTGTGGAAAACCTTATATGTTGGAGTTCACGCCCTAAAAAGTCCCAATAGATCAGTGGTTCTCAACCGCAGTCCTCAAGTACCCCAAACGGGCCGTTTTTTCAGGTTTTCCTTCACTTGGCTCAGCTGCTTTAAATCAATATCAATGACATGGTATTGATAAGAGCAACTTTATCTAAGGGAAGTTCCCAAAACATGGCCCGTTGGGAGTACTTGAGGACTGAGGTTGAGAACTCCTGCAATAGAGGGTTCAGTCCACATAATGATACTCCAGAGAGCAGGATAAAAAAAAAAAAAAAACTGGAAGGGGTTCTGATCCTTCTATATGCTATTCAAAAAACCGACAACAGTTTGTTGGCTTGACATAGTCTAATGCCGCGTGCACACGGTCGGAACTTCCGACAGAAAGAGTCAGATGGGAGCTTTTGGTTGGATAATCCGACCATGTGTATGCCCCATTGGACTTTTTCTGTCGGCATTTCCGACAGACTTAGATAGAGAACATGCTCTAAATTTTTCCGTCGGGAATGCTGACGGAGCTTTTCCCATTGGCAAGTCCGACCGTGTGTATGCGGCATTATGGTAACGCCTTAAAGCGGAGTTCCACCCAAAAATGGAACTTCCGCTTTAAGGGAAGGTGGCCCCCCTGACATGCCACATTTGGCATGTAATTTTTTTTGGGGGGGGGGCGGATACCCTCTTTTAGAGGGTCCCAGCTCCCACTTCCTCCAGGCGCTAGAAGCCAATTCACCTCTCCCCCCTCTCAGTCGACAATCATCTGGGACATGTCACAGGTCCCAGATGATTGCCCGGCCAGTCACGGCGCGCTGCACGGCTCGCGCATACGCAGTGCATGCCCAGATGTGAGGCCACAGCCAGGCGCCCACAGTGACAATGCCGGCGCCACAGAGAGGAGGGGGAGAGGAGCGGGGCTTCGTTCTCCCACATCGCTGGACCCTGGGACAGGTAAGTGTCTGATTATTAAAAGTCAGCAGCTGCAGTATTTGTAGCTGCTGACTTTTATTTTTTTTTTTTTTTTTCAAGCGGAACTCCACTTTAACAATTAACTCTAGTCTGAACCCTAAAACCAAAAGTGAACCCCAGTTCCTGATTTTACCAATAACCTAACACTAAACTAACCCTCTTCTGTAGTATTCTGACCTTATTCTCGGTCAGGAGTAGCCTTGCAAAAACCAAGCCAGCCTGAATCGAATTCTACCAGAACTTAGGGGCACAGAGAATAACTGATCTGCCCTGATTGGTCCTTTATTGCAATGGGTTGCCTTATTGACCAATAGGGAGGATCAGGAGATGGACAAGGGGTGTTAAATGCTTTGCCGTTGCAGGAAAAATCCCCAGCTGTTATATACTAACTCTTTCCATCCAAGTCCCTAATAGTCACGTGCCATTCGTTTAGTTCCGTAAAAGTTTTTTAACAAATTTTGACAAATTTGTTAATTTCTGAATTATCGAAAATTCGAAATTTCAGAATTTTAGAAATTCGAAAATTCGAAATTTGGAAATTCAAAATTTCAGAAATTGGATAATTCGGAAATTGGAAAATTCGAAATTTGGCAGTCCGGAAATTCGAAATTTTCAAAAAATTCGAAATTAGGAAATTCAAAAATTCGAAATTAGGAAATTCGAAAACTCAAAAATTTGGAAGTTTGAAAATCCAAAAATAACAATGAAAATCTGAAAATTCGAAAAACCCAAAAATCTGAAATAACAACTAACTAATAATAAATATTAAATTATAGGTATTGGAATTTCCTTTCAGATTTGGCTGTTAGTGAATGAAACGAGTACGAATTTATCCGAAGTTACGAATTATCTGAAATAACGAATGCTGTATCTAAACGAATTTAACGTAACGATCTAATAATAAATAACAATAATAAAACCTTTTTATTATTATTAGTTATTATTAATTTGTTCCATTCCATTTGTTTAGATGCGGCATTCGTTATTTCGGATAATTCGTAACTTCAGATAAATTTGTATTCATTGCGTTCACAGCCAACAGCCAAATTTGAAAGGAAATTCCAATACCTAAAATTTAATAGTTAGTTATTATTAGTTAGTTATTATTTCAAATTTTCCTGCTTTTCTTTCTTTTTTTCAGATTTTCGGATTTTTGAATTTCTGAATTTTAGAATTCCGAAAATCCGAAAATTCGAAATTCAAAAAAATTCGGAATTTGGAAATTGGAAAATCCAAAATCCAAATTTTCGGATTTCCGAAATTCTGAATTTTCGAATTTCCAAATTTCCGAAAAAAGCAAAAAAAACCGAAAGAAACGAAAACGAACAATTTTTTTGTCAGTGCACATGTCTAGTCCCTAATTTTCAAGTAGAAATATCGCTGTATTGGTATTACTGGAAGTACCTGCGTCTCCTCTTTTCTCTGAGACACCTTCTGCTGACTGCTTCACGCTTTATCCACAAGACGATAAGTAGGATGAGGATTGGTACAACCAGCAGGAAGAATATCAGCAATCCATCACGCAATGAAGTATCTGGGAAGACAAAATCATTTTTAAAGGCACTCGCTATCTGTACCTGGACTTGTACATCCTGGGAGCCAAGATTTTCCACTGTCACAGATTATCAGCCATTATTACATATTGTCTTCTTGTTACAGATCACAAGCCATCGCTATAGAACCACCTTGTTACATAACATCACCTTGTATTAGAGTGTACAATGATATTCCTTGCATCACTGTGATCAGAGTTTATATTGCTTTAAATGCGTATCTATGAAGGTTCACAGCAATTAAAAAAGCAAGGGCCCAGAAGCACATGGGCCCTTGAATTGAGTGGTATACATGGGTGTGTGTGGGTAGTAATAGCTTTCGGCAAACAAATTGGCATCTCAAGAATTGCCATTGAAGTAGAGATTGGAGAGGCAGGGAGCCCTTAACGGTTTTCCTATGTAGAACCATCAAACTGCTAACAAGAACCGATTTTGTATAGAATATTATAATTGTTTGCAGCTTACTAGCTTGGAAGAAGCTACTGGAATACATTAAAGTGTTAAAAAAGGTAAAGGGGAAAAAAATATGTAAACGTCAACCAGGGGCGTTGCTAGGTCTACAAAAGATTTGGGGCTAGAGCCCATAGCAGCGTAGTAAAGAAAGTTATACGCTTGGGTGGGCATACACGTGTAAATACAGTAATATACGTGTGTGTGTGTGTATATATCCCCAGAGAGCCCCCAACTTACATCAGGGTCCCCAGAGAGCCCCCCACTTACATCAGGGTCCCCAGAGAGCCACCCCTCCCCTTGGAGACCCCTGCAGAGACTCGGGGCTATGGGCTCCAGATTCGGGGCTATAGCCCCAAAAGCCACCCCCTAGCGACACCACTGACGTCAACATTAGGTGATTTATATAATAAAAAGTTTTCATAATATTCACCAATGAACACATCAAAGTTTCAGGAGAATATTTAAATGTAACTCCACCTCCATCTGGGTGATGTATGTACAGTGCAAGGATTATAACAAACTTTGTTGCAGATTCCTATCTTTTGTTATTCTGAAGAAATCCCTGTGTGTTTGTCTGTGCCTCTGTGCTCAGTGGGTCTAATGGGAGTGGTTTCATAATTATCAATCAGGTGGAAAGCTTCCGGGCCTGCATCCCTTTCGATGTGTTCCTACTGGGAGTACATAGCTCCCAACTGTCCCTGATTTTGAGGGACTGTCCCTGATTTGGAGCAATGTCCCTCTGTCCCTCTTTCCTCCTCATTTGTCCCTTATTTTGGTCTGATCTATATAGATGTATATAAAATGCACTTTTTGTCTATCAAAAAATGTTTTCCAGCACTAAACCTTTCATCTGATTTCTAAATAGCTGCATTTGTAAATTCCAAAAGCCAATATAAAGGAATAGTAGTGGTAAAAAAAAGCACTTGTGGGTTTAACCAATCTTCTTTTTTTTTGTACAATTTCACTTTAAGGGGGCGTGGCAAGGGGTGTGTCATATGTCTGCATACTTTTGCTGAAAGGTGTTCCTCATTACCATCTCAAAAAGTTGGGAGGTATGGGAGTATCTCACCAAAAATGAAATTTTTGTTGCAGGGGATGCCTGATATCTGACTTGTATCTTAGGCAGACTTCTGGGAAAATTGGTGAGCCAATCACACAAGCAGGAAATGATGTTTCTGGGGAGTGGTCAGAACACTCCCTGTGTACAGAGCAAATCCAGGTAGCCATATTGCAATGCATTCTCAGAAAATGACAGAGCTGCCAATTGAAAAGGAAAGGTCATTTTTAATAACATTCAATTACAATATGACTTGTGTCGCAATTGTATACGCTATATTATTTTTTTCTTTATTTGCTTTTTTTTTTAACTCCACTTTTGTGGGAAAAAAACTAGCAAATAATAATTAAAAAAATAATAATAATATAACATATACAATAGCAACACAAGTCATACTGTAACTGAGTGTTGGTAAAAATGACTTTTCCTTTTAAATCTGCAGCTCTGTAATTTTCTGTAAAATGCAATGCGATATGGCAAACCTGGAGGCATGCTGTACACAGATGGTATACAGAACGCCCCCAAGAAATGTAATGCTTGTGTGATTGGCTCACCAATTTTCCCAGAAGTCTGCACCAAGATACAAGTCCTGATTTTGAGCATCTCCTGCAACAAAAATGTCATTTTTGGTGAGATACTCTCAAAGGGAAATCATGTCTAAAAGGATGCAGATGATGCTTCAGCCCCGGAAGAATTTACCCCCTTCCTGACCAGAGCACTTTTTGCGATTCGGCACTGCGTCGTTTTAACTGACAATTGCGCGGTCGTGCGACGTGGCTTCCAAACAAAATTGATGTCCTTTTTTTCCCCACAAATAGAGCTTTCTTTTGGTGGTATTTGATCACCTCTGCGGTTTTTATTTTTTGCGCTATAAACAAAAGAATAGCGACAATTTTGAAAAAACGCATTATTTTTTACTTTTTGCTATAATAAATATACCCAAAAAATATTTAAAAAAACATTTTTTTTTCCTCAGTTTAGGCCGATATGTATTCTTCTACATATTTTTGGTAAAAAAAAAAAAAAAATCGCAATAAGCGTTTATTGAGTGGTTTGCACAAAAGTTATAGTATCTACAAAATAGGGGATAGTTTTATGGCATTTTTATTGATTTTTTTTTTTTTTACTGGTAATGGCGGCAATCAGCAATTTTTATCATGACTGCGACATTATGGCGGACACATCGGACAATTTTGACACATTTTTGGGACCATTGGCATTAATACAGCGATCCATGCTAAAAAATTGCATTGATTACTGTAAAAATGTGACTGGCAGTGAAGGGGTTAACCACTGGGTGGCGCTGTAGGGGTTAAGTGTGTCCTAGGGAGTGATTCTAACTGTGGGGGGCTGTGTGTGACACATCACTGATCACCGCTCCCGATTACAGGGAGCTGTGATCAGTGTCAGTGTCATTAGGCAGAACGGGAGATGCTTGTTTACATTAGCATCTCCCCGTTCTTCCTCACTGTGAGACGATCGCGGGTATCCCGGACCTCCCGGCGGGCGCGCCCGCGAGCCGCCTCTTAAAGGGCAACATACAGGTACGCTAATCTGCCTGTACGTGCGCTTCTGCCGCAGTATATCTGCGTGAGGCGGTCAAGACACGGTTAAAGCCCTCTCTTCTGTTCACATTCACTTTGCACATGGACACAGACAAACAAACAGCTATTTCTTCAGACGAACAAAAGGTAGGAATCTACAAGAAAGTTTGTTAAAATCCCTGCAATGTACACAAATCGCCCAGAGAAAAGTGTTTTCTTCTCATAAAAGTGGAGTTATTTCTTAAATAAATATGACATCGCAGGGGTAATATATTCCAGATCACATACATGCTGACAAGCGCTTTTCTCTGCAGATCTTAATCGCAGCCAGTGAGCCAATGAGGAGAGGGAGGAGGCGGGGCCGAGCCACGGCTCTGTGTTTGAATGGACACACAGATCTGTGGCTCAGGAACGAGCCTGCTTGGTTGCCCCCATTGCAAGCTGCTTGCTCTGGGGGGGGGGGGCTCGACAGGAGGAAGGGGCCAAGAGAGGCGGTGAGGGACCTGAAAAGAGGAGGATCTGGGCTGCTCTGTGCAAAACCAACTGCACAGAGCAGGCAAGTATAACATGTTTGTTATTTTATTTTTATTCTTTTGAAGAAAACCTTTAATATCACTTTAAGGTTGAAATTTTTTTTGCCTTTATAAACACCTGAAGCTTTTGTGCAAACACTACATCCATCCGTTGTATTAATACCTATTGCTCTCACTGACACCATAGTCCGTCTATTGGTCAGCCTTACTTACCAATATGAGTAGATCCACTATTAATACTTCCACCGTAGCCTGACTTGTCACAGTGAGGAGGGGCCCAGCCATCATTGCAGTAACAGTTCCCGGTGTTATCGCACACCTGATGTGAAATAAAGAGGATGTTACATAGTTACATAGTCAGGTTGAAAAAAGACACAAGTCCATCTAGTTCAACCATAAAAAGTAAATAAATAAAATAAAAAATATCGTACAATCCCTTATACCCAATCCTATACCCACAGTTGATACAGAGGAAGGCGATCCAATTTGCTACAGCAGGGGAAAAATATTCCTTCCTGATCCCAGAGAGGCAATCGGATTTTCCCTGGATCAACATTACCTATAAATGTCAGTACCCAGTTATATTATGTACATTTAGGAAAGAATATAGGCCTTTCTTAAAGCAATCTACTGAGCTGGCCAGAACCACCTCTGGAGGGAGTCTATTCCACATTTTCACAGCTCTTACTGTGAAGAAACCTTTCCTGTATTTGGAGATGAAATCTCTTTTCCTCTAGATGTAAAGAGTGCCCCCTTGTCCTCTGTGAATAACTCAACACCACGTTCACTATATGGACCCCTTATATATTTATACATGGTGATCATATCCCCCCTTAATCTCCTGTTCTCAAGAGGGAATATATTCAGTTCCTCTAATCTTTCCACATAGCTGAGCTCCTCCATGCCTCTTATCAGTTTGGTTGCCCTTCTCAGCTAGATGTCAGCTAGAATTAGTTGGTAAGGTTGACTAAAGATGCCAGACTATCCAGTTTGTGTGTGTGTCACTACTATTTCCCTACTATTTCCCTTATCCTTCTATATTGTGTTCGCTAAGATGCCCATATATAAAACATTTTTACATTTAGCAACATTTCCCCGCTGGCACCACCAGCTGTGGAAGGGAGTTCCACATTCTTACCTTTCTGACAGTAAATAACCTCTTACACAGTTTAGGGTCAAACTGCATTACTTCATTGAGTGGCTACACATCTTCTTAAGCGATCTGAGCCTGAATAGTTTTCTCCCAATGCTAAAATCGCCATTAAGATATTTGTATATTGTGATCTTATCTCGTCTTAAGTGTCTCTTCTCCAGGGAGAACAAGTTGAATGTTTGTAGCCATTCCTCATAGCTGAGGTCCACCAGCCCCATTATTAGCTTTGTTGCCCTTCTCTGGACTCCCTCCAATTCCAGCACATCCTTCAAGAGGATTGATGACCAGAACTAAACAGCATACTCAAGATGAGGCCAAACCAGAGGTTTATAAAGTGGTAGAACTATAGTTTTATCTCTTGAGTAAATACCCTTTTACAGCATGTTAATAGTCTGCTGGCCTTGCTTGGTGCAGCTTGGCAATTGCATTCTATTGTTGAGTCCATCATCTACAGTGCCTTGAAAAAGTATTCATACCCCATTGAAATTCTCCACATTTTGTCATTTTACAACTAAAAATATAAATGTATTTTATTGGGATTTTATATGATAGACCAACACAAAGTGGCACATAATTGTGAAGTGGAAGGAAGATGATAAATGGTTTTCAAATTTTTTTACAAATAAATATGTGAAAAGTGTGGTGTGCATTTGTATTCAGCCCCCCTGAGTCAATACTTTGTAGAACCCCCTTTCACTGCAATTACAGCCGTAAGTCTTTTTGGGGATGTCTCTACCAGCTTTGCACATCTAGAGAGTGACATTTTTGCCGATTCTTCTTTGCAAAATAGCTCAAACTCTGTCAGATTGGATGGAGAGCGTCTGTGAACATGTCTTTCAAGTCTTGCCACAGATTCTTAATTGGATTTAGGTCTGGACTTTGACTGGACCATTCTAACACATGAATATGCTTTGATCTAAACCATTCCATTGTAGCTCTGGCTGTATGTTTAGGGTCGTTGTCCTGCTGGAAGGTGAACCTCCGCCCCAGTCTCAAGTCTTTTGCAGACTTTTTTTCTTCCAAGATTGCCCTGTATTTGGATTCATTTATCTTCCCATCAACTCTGACCAGTTTCCCTGTCTCTGCTGAAGAAAAGCATCCCCACAGCATGTTTCACGGTGGGGATGGTGTGTTCAGGGTGATGTGCAGTGTTAGTTTTCTGCCACACATAGTGTTTTTCTTTTAGTCCAAAAAGTTACATAGTCTCATCTGACCAGAGCACCTTCTTCCACATGTTTGCTGTGTCCTCCACATGGCTTCTCGCAAACTGCAAACTGGACTTCTTATGGCTTTCATTCAACACTCTTCCATAAGGACCAGATTTGTGGAGTGTATGACTTATAGTTGCCTTTGGACAGATTCTGAGCTGTGGATCTCTGCAGCTCCTCCAGAGTTACCATGGACCTCTTGGCTGCTTCTCTGATTAATGCTCTCCTTACCCGGCCTGTCAGTTTAGGTGGACGGTCAGGTTTTGGTAGGTTTGCATTTGTGCCATACCCTTTCCATTTTCAGATGATGGATTGCACAGTGCTCAGTGAGATGTTCAAAGCTTGGGAAAATATTTTTTTTTAACCTAACCCTGCTTTAAACTTCTCCACAATTTTATACCTGACCTGTCTGGTGTGTTCCTTGGCCTTTATGATGCTGTTTATTCACTAAGGTTCTCTAACAAACCTTTGAGGGCTTCACAGAACAGCTGTATTTATCCTGAGATTAAATTACACACAGGTGGATTCTATTTACTAATTAGGTGACTTCTGAAGGCAATTGGTTCCATTAGATTCTAGTTAGGAGTATCTGAGTAAAGGGGGGCTGAATACAAATGCACGCCACACTTTTCACATATTTATTTAGAAAACCATTTATCATTTTCCTTCGACTTCACAATTATGTGCCACTTGGTGTTGGTCTATCACATAAAATCCCAATAAAATACATTTACGTTTTTGGTTGTAATATGACAAAATGTGGAAAATTTCCAGGAGTATGAATATTTTTTCAAGGGACTGTACCTCCAGAATCTTTTCCATCCTCGATTCCCCCAGAGGTTATCCCCCTAGTGATTAACTTATATTCTACACAAGGAAGGCTTTAACACAGTGGTCTCCAAACTGCAGCCCGAGGCTTGCCTTCATCTGGCCCTTGGGGCAATATTTAATTCTCTGACCCAACAATGAGGCATAGATCCCCCTCCTGACACTAACGAAGGGGCACAGTTCCTTTCAATGACCGGGCACAATTCTTACCAGTGACACAAACAATGGGGCATGATTCTTCCCACCCAATGACACCAATGATGGGACACAATACCTCTCACTGACACAAAAAATGGGGCATTGTTTACTCTCACTGATGGCAGGACTCTACTTCCAATGGCCACAGCCTGGCCCCCGTGAAGTCTAAACTGGCCCTTTGTTTAGACAGTTTGGAGACCCCAGATTTAACAGGTAGAAACTATGCCTAACCCTACATGCACAGGGCTTTTTTTTCTCAGAGAATAGGTGCAGGACCTCCCTACTTCTGAGTCACTTCTTGTCTCCGCCCCATACCCACCTCTGAGCACCATTCCTTGGTTCCACCCCCTACCCACCTCTGAGCACCATTCCTTGGTTCCACCCCCTACCCACCTCTGAGCACCATTCCTTGGTTCCACCCCCTACCCACCTCTGAGCACCGTTCCTTGGTTCCACCCCCTACCCACCTCTGAGCACCGTTCCTTGGTTCCACCCCCTACCCACCTCTGAGCACCATTACTTGGTTCCACCCCCTACCCACCTCTGAGCACCATTCCTTGGTTCCACCCCCTACCCACCTCTGAGCACCATTCCTTGGTTCCACCCCCTACCCAACTCCCAGTACCGCCCATTTTAGAAAATACACAGCCAAGTATCATTTAGTGGTGCTAAGTAAAAAAAATAGATCCGCTCCAGCAACAATAGATCCCCAAGTAGCCATCATTAATAGACCCTCCAGCCCATCCCAGCACCCCTTATCATTACATACATTCAGTGCTGGAGGTGGCAACACTGCATTCCCCTGCTTTCCGGCTGGAAAAAAAACCCTGTACATGCATATACATGGTTCTACCTGCAGGGTTATCACTCCTGTTGCTCCTTGCATGCATTTACTGTATATGATCGTTATGATCACTGTGTATGTTGGCTCATTGTACGGCATTGTGGAAGAAGCTGGCTTGTAGAATGGACATGACTCTGCTGACAATTACAGCAAAAAGAGCAACAATACTAGGACACAGAAAATAGTATTAGCTGACAATAGCACACCATACTCACCCCATGGTCAGAACATTTCCCTTTGATGTCACAGTTGAATCCCAGCGCAGTGGCATTCACACATTGATAGTTGACACAGGCCTAATCAGGAACACAGGAATTAAAATTTGGCAGCAAAAACACAGAAGTTAGACCATTGCATTCTTGCTTAAAGCTAGTTACACATTAATTGTTTTTTTGTTCAATTTCCTTTAGATTTACCTTCAATTACATAGTACAAGGGCCTGCCTGATTGCATACGATTTGAAAGTGTTGAGGTTTGGCCTCATATTATATGGATTTTTGGTAAATCTAAAGGAAAGTTGTTCAAGAATTTTGTATAATGTGTAGCCAGCTTTATGTTGTATTGTGTGAAAAGATGACTTTAAGATTTATAATGATATTTGCTTATTATTTTGGTTTATTTGTTAATCACCGAGTTTTTGTGAATGAACTCAGTTGAAAGGAAATTAAGATTACCAAAATCGGTAGGCGCAACCAGATATTTGTCACTATATAGAATTTTTGTAGTTGTGGGAACATGATAATTTGTTTGCAGCCACCCATATACTATTCTATATTAGCACTAGGACACTTTTGTATTGCGGGATTAAGGGAGCCTGGGATAATACACACATCTTCAACACTGCTGTTCAAGGGGGCCCAGGGCAATTGCCCCTTTTACCACCTTATAAATCCGGCACTGCCAGGACGCTCTTACTCCGGGGGAGGAAAATGCAGCTTAAAAACAAGCCCAAAGCCACATTTTGCATGCACGTTTTTACGCAAATTTATGGGTTTGGCATTAATGCAGTCTATTGTATTACAGTAAAACCTTGGTTTGAGAGTAACTTAGTTTGAGAGCGTTTTGCAAGACAAGCAACATTTTTAAATACATTCTGACTTGATAAACAAGCGATGTCCAGATATACAAGTAGCGTCATGTCACAACTGGGTATAAAAGAGAAGAGAGGCGCCTCTAAGTGTAGCAATATGGTTACATTTAATGAAGGTACAACATTCAGCAACTCACATGGTTGATGATTAAAACAGACACATCTAAGTATGCAGGCATCCGGGGTAAAGCTGTCCACATAGACTGTCCTCCTCACCACCATAGACGTCGTCCCATCCACGCTGCGCTCCACGAGCGGTTCAAGCCATGCTTTCAGATCGCACTACTGCAGGGTAGTCTTCCCGGTCACTATTGTAGACTGACAGCAGTGAGAGCGGCCAGTGAGGAGGATGGTCTCTGTGGACAGCTTTACCCCAGATGCCTGCATATTTAGATGTGCCTCTTTTAATCATCAACCATGTGAGTTTCTAAATGTTGTACCTTCATTAAATGTAACCATATTGCTACACTTAGAGGCGCCTCTCTTCTCTTTTATACTCTGGAGCTCCTTCTGGATTTTGCTTCTAATCCCCTTGTGGAGGCTTCCATTTATACAACCTATCACATTATTATAATATTTTTATATGGACTATAATCTGAAGTGCTTATAACTAAATTGTTGTGGAATGAATCATTTGAGTTTCCATTATTTCTTATAGGAAAATTTTCTTTGATATAAGAGTGCTTTGGATTACAAGCATGTTTCTGGAATAAATTATGTTCGCAGTCCAAGGTTTTACTGTATATTAATCTATGCTGCCCATTAGAAAGCATTAGCGCACAAGTGCACGATCATGCCTAAACACATGTAGCGTTCCCAGATAGCAAGCAATTGAGCTGCAAGTTTGAAAACGACTTGCTAAGCTCTTGCTAGACTTGCCAAGCTTCAGAAGTTTGTTGCACAATTGCAGCAAGTCTGCATTGAATGACTCCAGATCAACTTTCTTTCCAAACATTCTGCAAGTCTGCTGCAAGTTCTGGTCCAGTTATGTTGTGCAATAGTCATCCCACCACAGGGGGTCACTGTGGCTGAATTTTCATGCTGTAGACTTGCAGAGCTCTTGCTGTAGGCTCACCACTGCGACTTTGCTCTTGGTAGAGACTTGGCACACAAATTTGCTGCAAACTGGAAAAGTGTCAACTAGAACTTGTGCTTCAAGTGCTCTGCAAGTGTACAACGTGCCAGTGAAAATGTGCAGCAAGTTAACAAGACTTACAATTCAACACTGTCACAAATTTTTGGAAAGTTATCCTTGCCATCTGGGTTAATGCACGTTCGCCGTTTTTTCCGCTCAAACGCTCCTCTTCTGAATGCACAAGTGATGAGTTTTTTCTACCTCCTACCTCTAAATGCCTATAAACGCCTAGATGTGCATAAAAACATAGGATAACATTGAGGGGCGTTTAGAGGCATAAAAAAGTCAAATGCCTGTGAAAGCGGTGGTTGTGATGTCCCGTCTGCGTGTGGCAAAAAACCTTTAAGCTGGCTACACACTATACACAACTTTTCTATAAAATATTCTTGTACAACTTTCCTTTAGATTTACCAAAACCATATAACATGAGGTCAAACCTTAACACTTTCAAATTGTATGCAATCAGGCCACCCCTTGTACTACATACTGTAGTTGAAGGTAAAGCTAATGCCGCGTACACACGAGTGAACTTTTCGGCAGACTTTGTCCAGCGGACATTTCGACAGACTTTACGACGGACTTTCCGAATGAACGGACTTGCCTACACACGATCAACCAAAGTCCAACGGATTCGTACGTGATGACGTATGACCGGACTAAAACAAGGAAGTTCATAGCCAGTAGCCAATAGCTGCCCTAGCGTCGTTTTTTTTGTCCGTCGGACTAGCATACAGACGAGCGGACTTTTCGACCAGACTCCAGTCCGTCGAAAAGATTTGAAACATGTTTAATTTCTAGGTCCGTCGAACTTTTGAGGGAAAAAAGTCCGCTGGAGCCCACACACGATTGATTCGTCCGACGGACTTCGGTCCACAGGACCAAGTATGCCGTAAAGTCCGGTCGTGTGTACACGGCATAAAGGACATTGAACAACAAAAGTTGTATAATGTGTATCCAGCATTAGGAACTAAAGCTGGCCAAAACCAGATCAAAATGCCCATGGGTCAATAAGGACCAGACGAATTTCAGTGTGTATGTGGCTGTCCCCATTCGACAGAAGTCAATAGTCAGACCAACTTTTGTTGAAGGAACATGCTGGAGAAAGTTTGTCGATTAGACGCTGCTGATGAGTGTATTATGACAGTGGAGAGGGCTGTTGTTAAAAAACAATGTCCCGGCGGGGGGAATTCATCCACTTAGCTTGTTTGGATAGAGGAATATAATCAATTTCTTTTGTTTTTTTTTGTTCAGCTTGTAGGCATCTATGGCCAGTTTTATTGTAGACTGCCATTCTTTTTTTTTTTTTTTTTTAATGCTAGAAAAGTGTACATGTTTACAAAGCGGTTAAGCCTGTGAGGATTAGTGTGCAGATAGCGAGGGGCAGAGCAGAAGAGGGAGGTAGTGAAGTGACCTGAGAGTGATGTTCTAGGAAGCAGGAAGGGGTTCAGGTGGTTAAGGCTCAGGTATGGCCTGTGAGTGGAAGGTGAGGTGACATAAGAGGGATGCCCTGTGAGTGGAAGGTGAGGTGACATAGGAGGGATATCTTGTGAGTGGAAGGTGAGGTGACATAGGAGGGATATCCTGTGAGTGGAAGGTGAGGTGACATAGGAGGAATTTCCTGTGAGTGGAAGGTGAGGTGACATAGGAAGGATGCCCTGTGAGTGGAAGGTGAGGTGACATATGAGGGATATCTTGTGAGTGGAAGGTGAGGTGACATAAGAGGAATTTCCTGTGAGTGGAAGGTGAGGTGACATAGGAAGGATGCCCTGTGAGTGGAAGGTGAGGTGACATAGGAGGAATTTCCTGTGAGAGGAAGGTGAGGTGACATAAGAGGGATATCCTGTGAGTGGAAGGTGAGGTGACATAAGAGGGATGCCCTATGAGTGGAAGGTGAGGTGACATAGGAGGGATGCCCTGTGAGTGGAAGGTGAGGTGACATAAGAGGGATATCCTGTGAGTGGGGGGTGAGGTAACATAAGAGGGATATCTTGTGAGTGGAAGGTGAGGTGACATAAGAGGGATATCTTGTGAGTAGAAGGTGGGTTGACATAGGAGGGATGCCCTGTGAGTGGAAGGTGAGGTGACATAAGAGGGATATCCTGTGAGTGGGGGGTGAGGTGACATAAGAGGGATATCCTGTGAGTGGAAGGTGAGGTGACATAGGAGGGATATCTTGTGAGTGGAAGGTGAGGTGACATAGGAGGGATATCTTGTGAGTGGAAGGTGAGGTGACATAAGAGGAATTTCCTGTGAGTGGAAGGTGAGGTGACATAGGAGGGATATCTTGTGAGCGGAAGGTGAGGTGACATAGGAGGGATATCTTGTGAGTGGAAGGTGAGGTGACATAGGAGGGATTTCCTGTGAGTGGAAGTTGAGGTGACATAAGAGGAATTTCCTGTGAGTGGAAGGTGAGGTGACATAGGAAGGATGCCCTGTGAGTAGAAGGTGAGGTGACATAGGAAGGATGCCCTGTGAGTGGAAGGTGAGGTGACATAGGAGGAATTTCCTGTGAGAGGAAGGTGAGGTGACATATGAGGAATTTCCTGTGAGTGGAAGGTGAGGTGACATAAGAGGGATATCCTGTGAGTGGAAGGTGAGGTGACATAAGAGGGATATCCTGTGAGTGGAAGGTGAGGTGACATAGGAGGGATATCTTGTGAGTGGAAGGTGAGGTGACATAAGAGGAATTTCCTGTGAGTGGAAGGTGAGGTGACGTAGGAGGGATATCTTGTGAGTGGAAGGTGAGGTGACATAGGAGGGATATCTTGTGAGTGGAAGGTGAGGTGACATATGAGGAATTTCCTGTGAGTGGAAGGTGAGGTGACATAGGAGAGATATCCTGTGACTGGAAGGTGAGGTGACATAAGAGGGATGCCCTGTGAGTGGAAGGTGAGGTGACATAAGAGGTATGCCCTGTGACTGGAAGGTGAGGTGACATAAGAGGGATGCCCTGTGAGTGGAAGGTGAGGTGACATAAGAGGTATGCCCTGTGACTGGAAGGTGAGGTGACATAAGAGGGATATCCTGTGAGTGGAAGGTGAGGTGACATAGGAGGGATATCTTGTGAGTGGAAGGTGAGGTGACATAAGAGGAATTTCCTGTGAGTGGAAGGTGAGGTGACATAAGAGGAATTTTCTGTGAGTGGAAGGTGAGCTGACATAAGAGGGATATCTTGTGAGTGGAAGGTGAGGTGACATAAGAGGAATTTCCTGTGTGAGGAAGGTGAGGTGACATAAGAGGAATTTCCTGTGAGAGGAAGGTGAGGTGACATAAGAGGAATTTCCTGTGAGTGGAAGGTGAGGTGACATAAGAGGAATTTCCTGTGAGAGGAAGTTGAGGTGACATAAGAGGAATTTCCTGTGAGAGGAAGGTGAGGTGACATAAGAGGAATTTCCTGTGAGTGAAAGTTGAGGTGACATAGGAGGAATTTCCTGTGAGTGGAAGGTGAGGTGACATAGGAGGAATTTCCTGTGAGAGGAAGGTGAGGTGACATAGGAGGAATTTCCTGTGAGTGGAAGGTGAGGTGACATAGGAGGAATTTCCTGTGAGTGGAAGGTGAGGTGACATAGGAGGAATTTCCTGTGAGAGGAAGGTGAGGTGACATAGGAGGAATTTCCTGTGAGAGGAAGGTGAGGTGACCTGGTAAAGAGATAATGCTGTGAGTCAGAAAGGAAGGTTACCTAGAAGGAATATGTAGTGTAAATGTGAGCAAGCTGGGGGGAGAGGAAAGCTATGAAAGGTTCTGAAGTTCCTCTTTACCTTCTACAACAATGCAAAATTAGAAAACACATTACAAAGGCCATTTACCATGTCCGTCCCACAGGCTGTCCCCTGATGTACCAGTCCCGGGTCAGGTACATCAGTACCTAGGTTGAAGTCTACCCCGGTACATTGCAAACCTCCTATATTGTAAACAATGTAGCTGGTAGGCCGGCTCCTATTAAAATTTCCTGTACACTGCAGTTTTCCACACAGACTGTCCCTGTGGAAAGAACACAGAAGACAACTATTACATGGCTCTCGCAAGTCAACACTTTGTATATTGCAGAAAAAGATAATTTCTTAGTCAGATAATGTTAAGGAATAATTCCAGGCATGACTATATTATACATAGTAACATTGGTCCAGCTTGAACCAATGTTACTATATACTGTATATAACATACCTGGCCAATGCCCCTGGAGGTTGAAAAATCACTGAAGAAGACCCTGCTACTCCAGTGATCTCCTCTTGCTTATGGGTTCCATGCCAAGTGGCTAGACTTCTGCTTACTGAATACAGAAGGCACTAGGCACCATTCAGAGATCGGCTTGCATATTCTGCATAAATGGAGGTGGAGAGGCGGGGCAGTGACATCATGTTCTTCACTTCATCCAATCAGAAAATGTTTTGCAATCATTCAGGAAATGCAAAGCATTCTCCAAATGGTGTCTGTGCCAAGCAGCCAACCTCCTGTGTTCACAATGCATCAGGCCAGCCACTCAGCACGGGACCTGGAAGCAAGGGGAGAACACTGAACCAGTGGTATCTACTGCTGTGAATTCCAGCTCCCAGGGTCATCAGCCAACTGAAGTCAAGTCATCAGACAGTTGCAAATCAGTGGTCTTGCTATCAGACGAGTATTTTTTGGTTGGATTTTAAACACACAAAAACTAAATATAACATAATGGATGTGTGACAGCTCTGTATAATCATTATATTATATGTTACATCACCCTCTCTAACATTTACAATACGGTATGATTTTACTGTGGAAATTTAAGATACAGAGCCCCAAATATCAACCCATTGGCTACATAGTGACATAATTGCAATATTTCAAATTGGGTTCAAAACCAATTCTCCCATTGGATCAATACGTTTACAATGCAGATGTGTCATACACACCCCCCCTCTATGATATCTTATAATACGGTATGAATTTACTGTGGAAATTTAAAGATACAGAGCCCCAAATACCAATCCATTGGTTACAAAGTGACATTTTTGCAATATTTCAAATTGGGTTAAAATTTTTTTTTCCCATTGGACCAATACGTTTACAATGCAGATGTGTCATACACACCCCCCTCTATGATATCATATAATACGGTAAGATTTTACTGTGGAAATTTAAGGATACAGAGCCCCAAATACCAACCCATTGGCTACATAGTGACATTTTTCCAATACTTCTAAATGGGTTCAAAACCAATTCTCCCATTGGACCAATACGTTTACAATGCAGATGTGTCATACACACCCCCCTCTATGATATCTTACAATACGGTAAAATTTTACTGTGGAAATTTAAAGATACAGAGCCCCAAATATCAACCCATTGGCTACATAGTGACATAATTGCAATATTTCAAATTGGGTTCAAAAATTTTTTTCCCATTGGACCAATACGTTTACAATGCAGATGTGTCATACACACCCCTCTCTATGATATCTTATAATACGGTAAGATTTTACTGTGTTAATTTAAAGATACAGAGCCCCAAATACCAACCCATTGGCTACAAACTGACATTTTTCCAATACTTCTAAATGGGTTCAAAACCAATTCTCCCATTGGACCAATACGTTTACAATGCAGATGTGTCATACACACCCCCCTCTATGATATCTTACAATACGGTAAAATTTTACTGTGGAAATTTAAAGATACAGAGCCCCAAATATCAACCCATAGGCTACATAGTGACATTTTTCCAATACTTCTAAATGGGTTCAAAAAAATTCTCCCATTGGACCAATACGTTTACAATGCAGATGTGTCATACACACCCCCCCTCTATGATTTCTTACAATACAGTATGATTTTACTGTGGAAATTTAAAGATACAGAGCCCCAAATACCAACCCATTGGCTACAAACTGACATTTTTCCAATACTTCTAAATGGGTTTAAAAAGATGTCACTATGTAACCAATGGGTTGGTATTTGGGGCTCTGTATCTTTAAATTTCCACAGTAAAATCTTACCGTATTGTAGGATATCATAGAGAGGGGTGTGTATGACACATCTGCATTGTAAACGTATTGGTCCAATGGGAGAATTGGTTTTGAACCCAATTTGAAATATTGCAATTATGTCACTATGTAACCAATGGGTTGGTATTTGGGGCTCTGTATCTTTAAATTTCCACAGTAAAATCTTACCGTATTGTAGGATATCATAGAGAGGGGTGTGTATGACACATCTGCATTGTAAACGTATTGGTCCAATGGGAGAATTGGTTTTGAACCCAATTTGAAATATTGCAATTATGTCACTATGTAACCAATGGGTTGGTATTTGGGGCTCTGTATCTTTAAATTTCCACAGTAAAATCTTACCGTATTGTAAGAAATCATAGAGGGGGGTGTGTATGACACATCTGCATTGTAAACGTATTGGTCCAATGGGAGAAACTTTTTTTAACCCAATTTGCAATTATGCAAAAATGTCACTATGTAACCAATGGGTTGGTATTTGGGGCTCTGTATCTTTAAATTTCCACAGTAAAATGTGACCATATTGTAAGATATCATAGAGAGGGGTGTGTATGACACACCTGCATTGTAAACGTATTGGTCCAATGGGAGAATTTTTTTTTTTAACCCATTTAGAAGTATTGGAAAAATGTCACTATGTAGCCAATGGGTTGGTATTTGGGGCTCTGTATCTTTAAATATCCACAGTAAAATCATACCGTATTGTAAATGTTAGAGAGGGTGATGTATGTGTGACAATTCTGTATAATCATTATTTTATATATTACATTACGTTATATTTAGTTTTTCTGTGTTGAATATCCAACCAAAAAAAACTTGTCTGACAGCATGACCACTGATTTGCAACTGTCTGGTGGCTTGACTCCAGTATCAGCCAGGTATAGTATACAGCATACACAGTTACAGTAGTCCAAGCCAGATGATAGGTTCAGCAATGGCATGCAATGCCAAGCTGCTGCTAACAAAGCAAACAGAATATTGGCATGCAATAAAAAGGGGATTAACTCCAGAGATAAAACAATAATTCTCCCACTCTACAAGACTCTGGTCCAGCCGCACCTGGAGTATGCTGTCCAGTTCTGGGCACCAGTCCTCAGGAAGGATGTACTGGAAATGGAGCGAGTACAAAGAAGGGCAACAAAGCTAATAAAGGGTCTGGAGGATATTAGTTATGAGGAAAGGTTGCGAGCACTGAACTTATTCTCTCTGGAGAAGAGACGCTTGAGAGGGGATATGATTTCAATATACAAATACCATACTGGTGACTCCACAATAGGGATAAAACTTTTTCGCAGAAGGGAGTTTAACAAAACTCGTGGCCACTCATTAAAATTAGAAGAAAAGAGGTTTAACCTTAAACTATGTAGAGGGTTCTTTACTGTAAGAGCGGCAAGGAAGTGGAATTCCCTTCCACAGGCGGTGGTTACAGCGGGGTGCATTGATAGTTTTAAGAAACTATTAGATAAGCACCTGAACGACCGCAACATATAGGGATATACAATGTAATACTGACATTCATTTTTAATATGTTGCTGAAAATACTTTACTGGCAATGACTGCCTGAAGTCTGGAACCCATGGACATTACCAAAGACTGGGTTTCCTCCTTTCTGATGCTTTCCAGGCTCTAACTGCAGCTGTCTTCAGTTGTTCTTTGCTTGTGGGTCTTTCTGCCTTTAGTTTTGCCCTCAGCAAGTGAAATGCATGCTCAATTGGATTGAGATCAGGTGATTGACTCAACCATTGCAGAATACTCCACTTCTTTTCCCTCAAAAGCTCCTGGGTTACTTTTGCAGTGTGTTTTGGATCATTGTCCATCTGTACTGTGAAACTCCGTCCAATCAACTTTGCTGCATTTGGCTGAATCTGGGCTGACAGTATATCTCTAAAACACTGCAGAATTCATCCGGCTGCTTCTGACTTCTGTCACATCATCAATAAACACCAATGACCCAGTGCCACTGGAAGCCATGCATGTTCATGCCATCACACTGCAAGCTCCACCATGTTTTACAGATGACGTTGTGTGCTTTGGATCATGAGCTGTTCCAAGCCTCCTCCACACTTTTTTCTTCCCATCATTCTGATACAAATTCATCTTAGTTTCATCCATCCAAAGAATGCTTTTCCAGAACTGGTCTGTTTTTTTATAAATGTTTTTTGGCAATGTCTTATCTGGCTTTTCTATTCTTCAGGTTTATGAATGGTTTGCACCTTGTGGTGAACCCTCTGTATTTGCTCTTGTGAAGGCTTCTCTTGATTGTTGACTTTGACAATGATACGCCCACCTCCTGGAGAGTGTCCTTCAATTGTCTAGATGTTGTGAATGGGTTTTTCTTTAAAATAGAGAGGATCCTGCGATCATTCACCACTGGTGTCTTCCGTGGACGTCCAGACCTTTTTATGTTGAGCTTACCAGTGCATTCTTCTTTCCTCAGAATGTACCAAACTGTTGATTTGGCCACTCCTAATGTTGCTGCTATCTCTCTGATGGATTTGTTTAGTTTTTGAAGCCTTAAAATGGCCTGTTTAATTTGCATGGACACCTCTTATGAACGCATGATGTAGGTTCACAGCAATAGATTCCAAATACCACACTTATGCCGCGTACAGACGATCGGACATTCTGACAACCAAACCGTGGATTTTTTTCCGACGGATGTTGGCTCAAACTTGTCTTGCATACACACGGTCACACAAATGTTGTCAGAAATTCCGAACGCCAAGAACGCGGTGACGTACAACACGTACGACGAGCCGAGAAAAATTAAGTTCAATAGCCAATGCGGATCTTCTGCTTGATTCTGAGCATGCGTGGACTTTTGTGCATCAGAATTGTGTACACACGCTCAGATTTTCCAACAAGTCTTGTTGTCGGAAAATTTGAGAACCTGCTCTCAAACAGTTGTTGTCGGAAATTCCGACAGCAAATGTCCGGTGGAGCCTACACATGGTTGGAATTTCCGACAACAAGCTCACATCGAACATTTGTTGTCAGAAATTCCGATCATCTGTAATCGGCATTAGAATCAACTTAAGACCTTTTACCTGCTTAATTGATGAAGAAATAACAAAGGAGTAGCCCACACCTGGCCATGAAACAGCTTTTGATTTAATTGTCCAATTACTTTTGGTCTCTTGAAAAAAGGTAGCTATTCTTAAGAGCTGTAATTCCTAAACCCTTCCTCCGATTTGGATGTATATACCCCATTACTCTTTGCTCCATAATAGTGCTTCTAGGTATAGGGGAGCATGTGTCCTCTTCCCATGGACGGTGCTCATGTCTATCAGTCAATCAAAATCAAAAATCAATCAAAAGCCTCAGTTAGTTGCCCCATGTATTACCATTTTTCTAGTTGATCGCCAACTTGCCTTCCACAAATCAATTTATAGGCATTGATCAGTAACCTAATCTAAATTGTCAAGGAACAAAACAAAGACCATGCCAAAAACAGATTATGCTACAGGTCAATTTCGGTTTGAAACACCAAAATTTTGAATAAACAAAGTATAAAAAAAATAATAATAAATAATCAAAATAAATCTGCATTTCCCTACCCCATTAAAAAAATGTTGTTGCCATAAAACACAGGCTGAACAGCAATCATTGCAAAAATTGGCTACCAATTTGTCATACTACATTTGAATGAGCTGGAACAAAACCATTCCATGAGCAGCCAGCTGGAGCAATGCTCCTTAAAGCTTATCTCCAGATTTACTATGACTTTAAATAGTCTGCTTGGGCCAAGCTGGTCCAAACAAACTATTTCCTTTACTAACAAACGCACCCTCTGGGAGCGCTGTATAAACTATATGTAGCATCACCTACATACAATATACAGCGCTGTGTGCTGGCAGCGGGATGTGGACTTCCCACCCCACCCCATATCCTAGAACATATCCTAGAACAGAATGGAGTCAGGCTGAGCACTGAGAACATTAGAGGAAGTTTGGTGGGGAGGCAGGCAGATGATGTCACAATTTCCACCTCAGCCAATCAGAGGAGGCCTTGTATTCATTGATAAAATACAAAGCTTCATCTGAATGGCTGAGCACTGCTCAGCCCCACTGACGTTTGTTCCGGGAATGGAAAGTCCCCATACTGCTGTCTGAACACAGGACTGTATGTTGGCCGGTGTTAGTGCTCTTTCCTTGTTACCCCTTATAAGTGATGAAGTGGGTGGAGTTGGTGCCCTTTACATGCCAGCTGTGGGTGGGGTCCAGAGCTCTTGGTGGTAATGGAAGCTGGGCACCCCTGATCAGCAAAAATGTAGTGCTGCGCTGGACTTGAGAGAGCCCCTTTTGCAGGGCTGAAATGCCAGGGTGGACAGTGTGGACGTTGGGGACAGAAAGAGAAACCGTGCCACCCCTGATCCTCACTGTGGCTTGGTTTAGACTGGTCTCAGGGCCTTAGGAGAAGCACCCTTTTGTGAGAGAGGAAGGTAAACCCTGTGTGTGAACATCAGTGGTAAAAGACTGTAACATCTAGGGAAGTTACAATAGTGTGATGAAGTATTTTAGTGTTCTGCACTTGAGGGACCACTGTATGAGAAGGAAGAAAAGTGTTCTGCACTGTGGTCTTCTGTTAGTCAGTTGAGTATTGTTAATTTTACTGTAAAGTAACTCTGATTGTCCTCCTCTTTCCCACCTCTGTCTGTATTGGGTTTTCTTCTTTTTTTTTTGAGGGACTGGGTAGGGTACCCATTTCTTACCTAATAAACTGAAGGTCCTCTTTAAGAGTTGTGCTGGAGTGAAGTTGAGCAGTAAAGCCTTTAAAATGCAACTGGACTTAACGCTTCCTTTATTCTGGGTAACAAGCTTTAGGCAGCGAAATATGGAGGAGGTGGGCTTCAAGCTAGGAAGAATGGGACACCATATGGCAGAGGATCTCCCTAACAACAGGTAGGTGAAAATTCCATCCAAGAAGAAGCAGATCAGGTCTAGAGTCAGCTTTGGGGGAACTGCTGCCCAAATGAAGGACCCTTACACATATACTATATGTAGCTGATGCTAAATTCTGTTTAAACAGTGCTCCCATCTGGTGTGTAGGCGGGTAGAAATTCCATTAATGGTTGCTCCTCCTCCTGGTGGAGTGATTTTTGGGTGTCCCTATATAAGGTTGCTGGAGATTGGCCTCAGGGCTTGTCTACCCATAGGTGTGCGCAGCCTATTGCATTAGGATATGCACCCCAAAGCTCAAACACACATAAGTGCCACCTGCTGTCACAGGAAGGGGGCTCTGGTGGTGAGAGCCAGTTGATTGGGAGCATATTACGATACACCCTTTTTATGTGTGTAACGTGTTCCTAAAGTTGAACCTAGATTTTAATATAATGGGGGCATTTACAATGGCCACTGGCACCCCCAACCTTCCACCTGGTGCTGCTCCTGGATAATGCTAATGCACATGGGGTGATTAGGGTGTGTCTAGGCAAACCCTGTGCGCACGCCTATGTGTCTACCTGAGAATCAGAGAAAGAAGAAAGGTCTGCTCAGGGTGCTCATGCTCTCCCCTTCTATTACAACGGGCCTAGAAGAAAACGAGTAAGTAAACGATGAACGCCTTTGGGAAGAACTGGGCAGTGGTAGGAGCTTGCAAGCCAAGGGATGTAGAGCCAAATAAGATAAAATCTATGAAGAGCCACAAGTGATCCAATGCCTAGACACATTTATTTTAAGCCATTATTTGGGGAGTGTTTTTGCCAGTATTTGGACTGTTATACTTTAGTCGTTGATTTATGCCAGTAAAGAAGTTTGATTGCAACAAGAAGCCTTTGTGTTATAATTTGATGGAGTGAAGTGTTGGGCCGGATTCATGCCTGGGGTCCGGTGCGTGTCTGTTTACCGGTTCAGGTGCGATTCAGGTCTGAATTTTTTCCTAAATTCGCACCTGAACTAGACCTAAAAACGCACAGCACCCTTCTGCAATCCAGACCGTGGCCGCCCGGACCTGTGTGAACCGGCTCCATTGAGAACCTGTCACGCGAATTGGATGTGAGGGAACCCGCATCCAGTTTGCATATATATATATGGGAAGCCAGCCTAATGCCGTGTACATACTTTCGGAATTTCGGCCCGCAAAAGACCGATGAGAGTTTCTATGTCGGAAAATGCGACCGTGTGTATGCTCCATCGGTCTTTTACTGGCGGAATTCCAGCCAGCAAAAGATTGAGAGCATGCTCTCAATTTTTTTGGTCGGGAAAAGTTCCTGTCCGAAAATGCGATCGTCTGTGGCAATTCCGACGCGCAAAATCCCTACGCATGCTCGGAAACAATTCGACGCATGCTCGGAACCATTGAACTTCATTTTCTCGGCTCGTCATAGTGTTGTACGTCACCCCGTTCTTGATGGTCGTAATTTCAGCAAAGTTTTGCGTGACCGTGTGTATGCAAGGCAAACTTGAACGCAATCCCGTCAGAAAAGCCGTCATATCTTTTTCCGAACGAGAAATCCGCTCATGTGTACGTGGCATTATACAGTCAATTCCTGGGAAGAAGAGTAAGGTGTGCTTATTGGTGCAATCCTGGCTATTTGGGCACTTGAAGTCAAGGTGTGGACCAGGTGCATGAATTCTCTTAAAGAGGGGTTTAACTATGTAGGGCCCAGGAGGAAGGAAAAACTAGGCCTCAGGCCACCATCCGTGCACGACAATATTGGTTTGGGCTGATTAACCTGTGACGTCCTGCACCCTGCATGCAGATGCTGCTACCCGGCTGCATGTGCAGACCACATGCAACTGAGCTGGACGTCTGCCATACAGCAGGATCAGCTGTTGCAACTTCAAAAGGTAGGCCTCAGGTCAAGGAATCCCAAAGAGAAGTGGGCCTCAGGCCAGAGGGAGCTATCTGATTAGCTGCCGTGCAAAAAGAAGAAGGTGTGTCAGGGTGGGACTATAAAAGTTGTGAAAAGTGAGCAGCACACCACGTGGAGCAGCCTTTTTGGAGCTTGCGCTTGCCTGTTGCCGTGGAGAGGGCTAGTGTTGCATCCCCAAGGTTAGACACAGGGCTTCTACTCCAAACGGTAAATTACTTGGTGCTATACCTTCGGTTAGGAGAGGGCTCTCTAGCACCTTTTGTGCTGATTGTGCAGGACTGTGTCCAAAGAGGTGAAGCCATGGGCAAGGTGCTTGGTCTGTCTAACTTTGTTATTCGAACTGCTGCCCACACATGAAACAGCCCAAGGTGTCTCTGACACCCGCTCTGACGTCAGTGTTGTAATTGCATTTCAAGTGTCCAAGACCATGCTGTCCACAACTCCAGAGTACCCTGCTGGACCCATGCAATCCCCTAAGCCTAAGCGTGCTGAAAGTCTATGTGAGGCAGGTGAGGTCTGGGATGCCAGGGGCCAGAAGAATGAGAAGACTAGGCCTCGGACCACCATCCGTGCACGTGACAGTATTGGTTTGGGCTGAACATCCTGTAATCGGCATGTAGAGGCTGAAACCTGTTAAGGCCAGCTAAAGCTGAGCTAGGTCAGTTTTTAATTGGAAAGCAGAGGGACTGGCAGGAACACCAGGGATTTCACACAAATGAAGCAATACAAAGAGAACAGGATACTTCCTCATACAAGTACATGGTACAGAAGGCACATATCAGCAATATAAAATATTGTGTTTACATAATTAAAGATTAGATTAGGATTGGACTTTGCAGAGGTCTCTTGATGAGGCAGCGTGGCTTCTATATACTGTAGATTTGCAGTAAAACCTGTTTTTGTTGCAATTTTTTTTTTGCAGGCCAGATGATAAATGTGCTGGGAAAACTCTTGTTTGTGCTCACTTGGCCCCGGTGCCTCCAATCCCAGCTTTTTAACGCACCCAGGAGACACAGGTGCAGCATCCGGTCCTGCTGCCTGCAGTCCACCAAAGTCTATGACTGACTGAATTACGCTGCGGATGCACAGGGCTGAGCGCTCTACCAAGTGATACTCACATATTTAGGGCCCTGCGTTTTCAGGGTCAAACGCCCAAAACGCAGGTACTCCTAAAACTGAGGAAGTGGCTTGGATAAGCTACGGAACATCTTCAACATTACAGAGAAGGTCCAGCTGAATGTGACTAACTAGCACTAGACATATTTTTTAGTAGTTTTAATTGTTGGCAGGTATAAGATCGTGTATGACGTAACATTTTCTTCTGTTACTTACGCAACCAAACATTTCTTGAAATTTCCATTCACAATGCCACAATTTCCGAACTGTGTTCCCTGTACATTTACACCCTGGAAACATGCATCCGGTGCTTTTGTTGTCTCTGTACAGAAGGCAATGACATTGATTTAATACAGAAGAAGTGACTTTCAACATGACATTCTCAGAGTCTCAGGAATACATTTTACATTCCCATCAAATGCAATGAATGTATCTTGTGTTAAAGTGGTTGTAAATCCTTACTATGTGAGGTGATTCGCCTCAGGTGATACAGAGATGAAGCACATCCTCCTACATAAGTTGTACCTGTTTATCAGCAGCCTTCTCTTCTCTACACCCGTTCAAAGTCTAGAATTTTAACTTGTCTGAACTGTCAGAAAAAAGGGGGTGGGGAGTTGAAATTACACACTGCAGAGCTCAGTGAGGAGAGCTCTGAGAGCTGATTGGAGGGAAGAGACCCCCCCCCCCCTCACTCAGCACACAGGTACAGAAATGAGGCTGTCAATCAGCTGGAGATCCCTCCCCCATCACCATTTTTCTCTTGGTGTCAGGAAAACTTGTCAGAAGTGACTCTTGCTGATATCAGAGGAACAAAGCAGCAGACAGAAATGACACGTAGTGCTCATAATTGAGACAAGTATACAATATATAGAGGGAAGTGCTTTGTTCAGATTTCATGTCTGAGGTTTACAACCACTTTAAAAGTACATTTGCGAAAGTAGTGCACCAGCCATAGAGCTCAGATTACAGTCTCTGTTATCAGTTAGACTTGGCGGCAACCTCACATCATTGGGTTCAGTTCATTTCTAGCAGTGGACAGCAGTCGCGGCTGGTGCTCAATATTTGGGGGGGGGGGGGGGGGGGCGGCAAAACAATTACATGGGAAGGGACGGGAAGGTGGCGATCTGAGGCCTCCTTACCTTAGGAGGCAGATGACAAGTCCGGGCCGGGATGATACTCATCTCCCCTCCTCCTCCTTCCACTGTCTGAGCCGGGGAGTGCTGGATGTTGCTGCGGGTGAGCCATCCCTGGAGATCTCCTTCCAGGGCTGTTGCTTCTCCTCCCAGCCAAATAGGAAGTGTGTCCTGAGACTCCCTGGCCAATTGTGTCTCAGGACCCGCTTCCTGATTGGCTGGGAGGAGAATCAGGAAGACAATAGCAAATTTTAATTCACTATTGTCACACAACTGGGTAGGCTTGGGGGCGCAGTGCTCTGCGCCCTGAGCCCACCCTTTTTTGAAGCCAATTAGAGCCTCGGGCTCTAATCATGTGCTTCAAAAAAAAAAAAAAAACATTGGAATCCATGCGTCTGGCTCCCTGCATGTAGATTAGGGGCCAGGCGCATGGATTAAGGGGGCGGCACCCCTGCGCCCCTTAGGGATGGGCCACCACTGGTGGACAGGCTGCTATCTGTGGGCACAACAAATAAGATGAATTAAAGCTGAACTCCAGTCAAACGGCTAAATAAACAGATAATATACATACACAAGAACTGTATTACCTGCCAGAGGATTTGTATTTCCGTCCATCCAATTCTAAGATATACGCAGCTCTGCCACTCAGCATAGCCCTGTCTGGCAACGCAGGAGACAGTTCTCTACTGCACTTAAGTAACACTTAAAACTGATGTCTATGTTTCCTATCTCTTTAAATAGTTTGTTTGGCCCAAGTCGTTCCAAACAAACTATTTCCTTCATTAAAGTGGTTGTAAATCCTTACAGACCACTTTTCACAACAGGTAAACCTATAATAAGGCTCACCTGTAGCTACCCTGGATATCTTCTAAACCTGCACGGTTTAGGAGATATCCGCTGTATCAGCATGTGCCAACGTCATCGGCACACGCGCACTGAAGCAACGGCACGTTCGCGCCACTGCTTCAGCTGATGTGCCGTTACAGGCAGCTCCCGCGTGCATGCACGGGAGTTACGTCATCGCGACTCCAGCCAATCACAGCGTCGGAGCCCGCGATACCCAGAAATAACTCCGGGAGACATGTCGCCGGGCAGAGCAGTGTGCCGGGAGCGATGAAGGGGCTTCGATCTAAGGTGAGTATTTCATAATGAGCTAGTATGCTATGCTTACTAGCTCATTATGCCTTTGTCTTGCAGGTTTTTTTTTTTTTTTGGGGGGGGGGTACTTAAAAGTGCTGCAGTGTCCCCAAGCACTCAATAACCTGCATGCAGCTTTAGCTACATACAGTACACAGTGCTGGGTTCTAGGTGTGAAGCAGAGACTTCCC
The DNA here is from genome assembly GCF_042186555.1 of Aquarana catesbeiana. NCBI lineage: Eukaryota > Metazoa > Chordata > Amphibia > Anura > Ranidae > Aquarana > Aquarana catesbeiana. The sequence goes on along the minus strand of NC_133331.1, from coordinate 28,338,800 downwards.
ATCTCACACCCAGAACAATGCAGAGCCCGTTTGGGTGGTGAATAGCCATTCACGCTCATTGACTCAGCTTTCATTTTGTTCAGATGGCATCTGCATGTAAGGTTTTTTTTTTTTTTTACTTTACAGGTAATCACAATTACATTGATATATTTAATATAATTTTATATTAAAACTAATTTTTTTGTGAGTTTCTTAGTGAATGTAATCAATCAGCATACTATAACCTGCTTCCATAGGGCATCCAGCAATAGGAGGACATGGAGGAGGAGGATAGGAGGGGGGTGTAGTTCACCACTGTGTATACACCCACATATGCAATGGCGTCCCTAGGGGGGGGGGGGGGGAAGAGGGGGCCCTGACCCCCCCAACATTATGCTGTGCCCCACCATGTGCCCCCCCCCAAAAAAAATATATATATATTTTTTTTTTACAAAAAGGCAATGTCTAAGAGGGAGAGCGTCCCCAGTCAGCTCCTGCGGGTGATTCCTCCCCCCCTCCCTCTGCTCGCTGACACTGCATAATGCGAGTGCTCACACGGCCGCCCGATCTCCTCCTTCCCCTGCATCCTCATTGGCAGGGAGAAGAGCGAGTTGCAGGAAGGATTCCACCAGGACTCTAAAACAGACTTCTCCCGTCCTTAGGACAGGAGAACCAACCTGTAAATTCCAAGAGATGCCAGACCAGAGCAGTCAATAGCAGGGACAGGACAGCAAGAGGAGGCTGGTGAACCCCACAGTGGCAGAACACCAGGGCCCGGTGGCAAGACAACCTTTGCAACCCTGATAGTTCTCCCACTGCTTTGGACCCTTATATCTCTTGTTTCCTGCCACCCGGGGGGGGGCAATACAGTAGGAAGGGAGCTCACTGCAGAACATGTGAAAGGGCCCGTTGTGGGATCGTAGTAAAGGGCCCCAGGAGATATATATATATATATATATATATATATATATATATATATATATATAAATTTGCATTTTATAGTTGCCCCCCTACTTTTGTCCCTGTCCCCCCATGTGCCCCCCCTAAATATGAAAGCTGGAGATGCCACTGCACGTATGTGACTCTAAAGTTGTATGGAGTGCACAGATAAAAAAAAAAGACAAAATGAAGGGCTTAAAAGGGAACTGAAATATGAGCATGCTCAGTAGCGGACACCAGCTGGTCTACACAATCTCAGGCTGCACTGGGGACACGGAGAAGATGGGAGGGACAGCTGAAGGCAGGGTAAACCAGGTATATTTCACTCTACACAAAACAAATGCTTTAGTGGCTTTGTGAGTATGCACACTTTGTTATACAGTATGTAATGAGAGATTTTTTTAATAGTCTGGATTTAATGACACTTTAATCTCCAGTGTAGGTGACAGTGGCGGCTGCTCCATTAGGGGAGCAGGGGTGCCGCCCCCCCAATCCATGCTCCCGGTCCCTAATATAAACGCAGGGTGCCAGACGCATGGATTTCAATGGGGTTTTTTTGCTTTTTAGAAGCACATGATTAGAGCCTGAGGCTTTAATTGGCTTCAAAAAAGGGCAGGCTTGGGGCGCAAAGCACTGCGCCCTCAGCCCACCCAGTTGTGTGGCATTGGTGAATTAATATTGGCTAATGTCTTCCTGCTGCTCCTCCCAGCAATCAGAAAGCGGGTCCTGAGACCCGTTTGACCAGGGAGTCTTTGGACCCACTTCCTGTTAGGCCAGGAGGAGAAGCCATGGCCCCAGTGTTCCGTCAGAATTGGCGACCCGTCACCAGATGGAGCGAGGAGCAGCGGGCGGAGGGGCAGAAACAGCCGCTTCCAGGATCCAGCACCGCCTCGTCATCGAAAGGTAAGGCACGAATCACCGCCTTCCTGTCCAACCTGCCGGGGGGGGGATTCAGCACCAGCCGCCACTGGTAAGTGAAATCACTGGCAGCTCTCCAAAGGGTTACAGATTTTACCTACTATGGAAAAAAAAATCACATAACTTTTAGCAAAGAAAAGAATAAAGGACTTACCTGGTCCAAGCAAAGCCTGGCACTGTGCATCATAGGTCTGGCAAATGCCACCATAGCAGTAAGACTTTCCACTATTACAGGTGTAGCCATTCATTATATAAAAATCAATAGGGCACAAGGCATGGCTTCCATTGCAAAACTCCGGTAGGTCACATTCGTTAGCCTTGGTACGGCAAGGTGTGCCACCCACCTTAAACTGAAATTGTAAGTAAAGAAATAAAATAAAACAACAAAGTAGATCATCATCATGTACACAAACACACACACCACATCAGTGTTACAACACTAACCCAGATTATTTTTCAGTCTAGAATTAAAGTGATAAAGGTTATGCAATAGTTTTTTCTAAGGAATTTATTTATAAACCAGCAAATTACCAATCTTTTACAGCTTAAATACCATTAGGGCCCTATCTAATCTTCTGCTAAAAATCTATGCTGACCCCAGGGGCGGACTGACAACTCATGGGGCCTCCGGGCAATAGGAGATTATGGGGCCCCCAGGCAATCAGAGATTATGGGGCCACACAGTATACACACACACACAGTATACAATCACACAGTATACACATACATATACACACAGTATACACAGACATGTTTCTATTGGCTGAGAAGGTACTGGAGAAGTGGGGCAGCTATAATCTCAGGATTTTTAGACCAAAAGGATGTCGGTAAGAGACATTTCAGAGACAGATGTAAAAAAAAACACAGATTTTTACAAACTGTCCCTGGTTTTACTGAGGCTGGCAACCCTGATGGGGCCCCCTAGTGGCCCAGGGCCCTCGGGCAGTGCCCGAGTGGCTCAATGGTCAGTCCGCCCCTGGCTGACCCACAGTGGTCAGATCGAGCTCTATACGTGTCTGGATTTTAAAATCTTCAAAGGAAAATCCAAATATATTATTAACATAAGTTAATTTTACAGCCTTAGGTCCTTCGCTATATACAAATGGCAAATCATTGCTTCCAGCGAAGGATTCGCTGTGCTTCCTCACCTGCCACACGACATGCATTGCCCACTAAAATGAGGATTTTAGGCTGGAGACCTTTTTTTTTGCATCTTCCCTCTGCGCCCATAAAATATTTACAGTATGGGTAACATGCCAGCAAATGGAAGCAAGCCAATGTGCCAGAAATGCTCCAGCAGAATAAAGTGAAGGTCCTGGAGTGGCCATCTCAGTCTCCCGACCTCAATATCATTGAACCACTCTGGGGAGATCTCAAACCTGCAGTTCATGCAAGACAACCCAAGAATTTACAGGAACTGGAGGCTTTTTGCCAAGAGGAATGGGCAGCTTTACCCTCTGAGAAGATAAAGAGCCTCATCAACAAATACCACAAAAGACTTCAAGCTGTCATTGATGTTAAAGGAGGCAATACACGGTATTAAGAACTGGGGTATGTAAACTTTCGATCAGGGTCATTTGGGTAGTTTCTGTTGTAATTATGATTTAAAAAGATTAAACACAGTTGATTGATAATAAATGGATTCAGCCAAACACTAACCATGAGTGAAAGAAAAGTTTTTGTGTTATCATTCATATTCTCTGAAAAATGGGCAAGAAATCATAAATTCTGCCAGGGTATGTAAACTTATGAGCACAACTGTATGCAGTGGTAAGCGTTGTGTAAAAATGTAGCTAGTGTTGACTAGATTAGACTCTATTCCCTCCTTCATGCAGTACATGATTAAACTTTGGTTTTACCTTGCAGTTTTCACAGCACAATCCTTGGGCACACTGTGATCCACTGGTTAGTGTGCAGGTAGCAGCATTGCAGCATGGGTTCTTGCATTCCTACAGCAAAATATTGAGCAGATATTCCAACTGTTACAATTTTTCCTACACAGCAAAAAGCCCAACAAACAAATTTTTTTGGGGGTAGAAGGGTTAGAATGTCTCTCAGCCGGTTTTGCAGAAAATGGGGTGGATGCACTGGGGCCCTAGGAGTGACCATTTTTAACTTAAAGTGGAACTTTACTCTTTTATTATTATTATTTTTAATCATTATACTACTAGCATTAGTGAATAGATAGGAAAGTATATTATTTATTTATTTACTTGTTTTAAACTTTTTTTACATTTCTTTAGTTACTTCCTGATTTCCAGGCCTAGGCAAATGATGTCATACATCCCAAGAATCTTCAGGAGGGGAGGAGAGGGGAGGGGAGGGAAGGGGAGGGGAGGAGAGGGGAGGGAAGGGGAGGGAAGGGGAGGGGAGGAGATGGGAGGGCAGGAGAGGAGAGGGGAGGGGAGGGGAGGGGAGAGGAGAGGAGAGGAGAGGAGAGGAGAGGAGAGGAGAGGAGAGGAGAGGAGAGTGGAGGGGAGGGGAGGGGAGGGGAGGAGAAGGGAGGGGAGGGGAGGGGAGGGGAGGAGAAGGGAGGGGAGGGGAGGGGAGGAGAGGAGAGGGGAGGGTTCTCAGCTCATACAGAAAAAAGGAAACAAGCCAAGCAGGTTTGTAAAGGGGCTTGAATATGAGAAATGTACCCCACTTTAATCCATAAAAAATTGTGTCTATGATCTACTCTCCCTTGTCTTTCTCCTCCTCCCTTCCAAAAATTTCCATCTATTTTCAAACCTCTAAAGCTTACATTATATTTAATGATAAGTGTGTTTGGAATGAATGTTTCTTACTTATCAACTACCTGGCCTAAAATCTACAATATTATTTTTTTTAACCTCTTGAAATGTAACTGCACTGTTTTGAGGCATTTAATTCTTTAAAATTTAAACACCTAAATGGAAAGGCAGTGGCCCTTTAAGGGCGTAACTTTGAAAAGGGAGAAGCATTCCCATTATAAGCCCACTGACCAGTCCATTGCATCGTTCTGACGAAGCTCACGCAGCTGAGCGAAATGCATAAACATCGCTGTGTTTAGCAGCCCGGCCACACACATGCAACTTCCATCTGCTTCACTCATCATCCGCACGAAGCGGGGCAACCACTGAGAATCAGCGTACATCTACATCTACAGCCAGGCAAAGGATGATTGCTTCAACCACCTGAACCGTCCTAGAGACTGGCTATTTGGACATCTGAGGAGCTAATCGGTACCAGATCAAGGAAGCAAGCAGCACGGCGGGTGAGATTGTTTCAGGGACGCTGCAGTCCAGTCACTTAAATCACTTCCAATGCATTGTATATGCTAAGTCCCATACCATCTGGCTGTGGCGGCTTCCTGTACCAGGGACAATATACCTATACCACATGCTCCTTCATAGCCAAGTCCAGATGCCTATTATATTTTCAAGCTCATCCAAATATACAGTCAGGTCCATAAATGTTTGGACATCGACACAACTCTAATCTTTTAGGCTCTATACACCACCACAATGGATTTGAAATTAAACTATCAAGATGTGCTTTAACTGCAGACTTTTAGCTTTAATTTGAGGGTGTTTACATCCAAATCAGGTGAACGGTGTAGGAATTACAACAGTTTGTATATGTGCCTCCCACTTTTTAAGGGACCAAAAGTAATGGGACAGATTAACAATTATCCATCAAACTTTCACTTTTTAATACTTAGTTGCAAATCCTTTGCAGTCAATTACAGCCTGAAGTCTGGAACGTATAGACATCACCAGACGCTGGGTTTCATCCCTGGTGATGTTCTGCAAGGCCTCTACTGCAACTGTATTAGATTCCTGCTTGTTCTTGGGGCATTTTCCCTTCAGTTTTGTCTTCAGCAAGTGAAATGCATGCTCAATCTGATTCAGGTCAGATGATTGACTTGGCCATTGCATAACATTCCTCTTCTTTCCCTTAAAAAACTCTTTGGTTGCTTTCGCAGTATGCTTCGGGTCATTGTCCATCTGCACTGTGAAGCGCCGTCCAATGAGTTCTGAAGCATTTTGCTGAATATGAGCAGATAATATTGCCCAAAACACTTCAGAATTCATCCTCATGCTTTTGTCAGCAGTCACATCATCAATAAATACAAGAGAACCAGTTCCATTGGCAGCCATACATGCCCACGCCATGACACCACCACCACCACCATGCTTCACTGATGAGGTGGTATGCTTTGGATCATGAGCAGTTCCTTTCCTTCTCCATACTCTTCTCTTCCCATCACTCTGGTACAAGTTGATCTCGTTCTCATCTGTCCATAGGACGTTGTTCCAGAACTGTGAAGGCTTTTTTAGATGTTGTTTGGCAAACTCTAATCTCGCCTTCCTGTTTTTGAGGCTCACCAATGGTTTACATCTTGTGGTGAACCCTCTGTATTCACTCTGGTGAAGTCTTCTCTTGATTGTTGAATTTGACACACATACACCTACCTCCTGGAGAGTGTTCTTGATCTGGCCAACTGTTGTGAAGGGTGTTTTCTTCACTAGGGAAAGAATTCTTCTGTCATCCACCACAGTTGTTTCCCGTGGTCTTCCAGGTCTTTTGGTGTTGCTGAGCTCACTGGTGCGTTCTTTCTTTTTAAGGATGTTCCAAACAGTTGATTTGGCCACACCTAATGTTTTTGCTATCTCTCTGATGGGTTTGTTTTGTTTTTTCAGCCTAATGATGGCTTGCTTTACTGATAGTGACAGCTCTTTGGATTACATATTGAGAGTTGACAGCAACAGATTCAAATGCAAATAGCACACTTGAAATGAACTCTGGACCTTTTATCTGCTCCTTGTAAATGGAATAATGAGGGAATAACACACACCTGGCCATGGAACAGCTGAGCAGCTAATTGTCCCATTACTGTTGGTCCCTTAAAAAGTGTGAGGCACATATACAAACTGTTGTAATTCCTACACCGTTCACCTGATTTGGATGTAAATACCCTCAAATTAAAGCTGAAAGTCTGCAGTTAAAGCACATCTTGTTCGTTTTTTTTTCAAATCCATTGTGGTGGTGTATAGAGCCAAAAAGATTAGAATTGTGTCGATGTCCCAATATTTGTGGACCTGACTGTATGTGTATGTGTCAGTAACTTTACACTATACGCTGGAGTACTTTCTTCACTGCTGTCTTAATTATACTGCTGATTTTACAGATTGACATTTCTGTTTTTCACACTGTGACACCATTACTTCATTTATACTCAGGGGACTCCTGATTTTTCGGTATATCCATACCTGTTGTCACTGGTGGCTGAATTTGGACTTTCAATATTGAATCTAACACCCACCCCTCCCCCCGTATGTGTGAAGAGTGTCTGTCTGTGCGCAAGTGAGCCTGGGCTGCTATCTTTCCATATTTATTGTGACAATGTTGTCATGATGTTTTAAAGTAGTTGTACACCCTGTACAACCACTTTTACCTACAGGTAAGCCTATATTAAGGCTTACCTGTAGGTGCTGGAGATATCTCCTAAACCTCCACGCGCACTTTAGAAAGGTCAGATCGTGTCGTTTCTAATAGGGGTCATGCCGTGATGCGCGGGAGTGACGTCACGCAACTCCGGCCAGTCACAGAGCTGGAGTTCGCGGCCTCAGAAGGAAGAGGGGTGAAGATGGACGCTCACTGCTAGTGGGGACAGCGGTGACATCGCAGGGATCGGTTTCAGGTAAGTGACACATAAATTGGCCCATTATGCTTTACCTTTGCAGGGAAATAAAGAGGAAGTAAAACCCATCAGGGTTTACTTCCTCTTTATATTGGTGAAGGTTTTTACTGTTTTTTGGCTATTAGCCACATGTTATTGGTATTGTTTCTTTTTTTCAATTAATAAACTTTGTATCTATACCGGTGAGAGTTCCATATTGAAGCCCCTTTACAAACCTGCTGGGCTTGTTTCCTTTCTTCTGTATACTCTGCTTGGCTTTGGGAACCCCAACCTATTAAGTTGAGTCGGTAATATACATATTATCTAAAAGTTCAGCGTCTTTATTTTCCCAATTTTACTATATATTTTTGAAGGGTTCTCAGCGCAGCCTATACAATAACAATATTCATGTTTTTGGTTTGTAAGGAAAGAGAAAAGTTCTTTTGTAGATGGAAAAACAGTTCTTTACATTGTCCCGCTATTTTAACAAAAGAGTTTTGAGGTAGAGGTGGGGCTGCAAACAACCCTGTGCACTTATCCTCACCAGAAATGTGGCTCAGTATGAAATGCAGATATTGCACTTTACCTGCGTTGATCCACAGTCGCATTCTTCTCCGTTTTCCACTAGGTTGTTCCCACAGACTGGGATGCCGAGGACTTGGCTGGGGTCGGGAGGATTACGAAGGCAGTTTCCTCCACCGCCCTGGATTAGTGCCTCAAAGTCATTTGCACTGCAGGGACTGAATGTGTTGGCACCACTGGAAAAGAAAATCAGTTCATGCCATAACAGAGTGTGGTGGACAATGGACACAGTGCATACTGCCTCTTATATACCACATGTGTTCATTCTTTCTTCTTATTCTAACATGGACTGAAAACTTTTGACTGGTTTCTAAGTACAGTAAGAAACTCTTTGGCTGATAGGAGAACATCAGACATGTTTTCTTTTATGTTTCTTTTTTACTTAGTATTAAATATCACACAAATTGATTTATTCATGATGAATTACAAATTAAACTTTAAAGCTTGATCTCGATCCAAACCTTTTTGTTTTCTTTTGAATAAATACCCTCTTATGCAACCCAGACACAGCTTCAATTTCAGCGGATTTCTGCTCAATTGCCTGAAATTCAAGCCATGGGTGGCTCTATCAGTACCACCCAGCTCAACCAACTTTGAATGAAACATTAAAGTGACACTAAACTCACAATTTTTATAAATAAAAAAAAAAGTGTCAGTAGTCCAATCGGCAGAGTGTTTTTTCTAAGAATAGGCACGAGTCGCCTGCTTTATTAAAACAATTTGTTTATTTTACTAGAGAGTGACCACAGTGACCCTGCGTGGAGACGCAGCACTTGCAAGGCTGCGTGTTCTCTACCCTGTTATGTCAGTGCAGCCTCAATAATTGTAAGTTCACTTCGATCTTTTTTTATTTTTTAACATTACACCCCGTTTATGAATTAACCCACTATACAATAAAGCCTAGTACACGCGGGCTGAATGTCGGCCGGCAATGGCCGGTTCAACAAAAACTGGCTGACATTCGTTCAGCCAGCTTCTGTTGAGGGCTCATGACCGAAAAAGGTCTGCCGACCAGAGCCCGATCATCGCTCTCAGCCAATGGCGGGGGTGGGGGGGGGGGGGGTTGGCGTCCCCCTATCAGAACACAATAGCTCAGCAGGAGAGATACAGTCAGGTCCATAAATATTGGGACATCAACACAATTCTAATCTTTTTGGCTCTATACACCACCACAATGGATTTGAAATGAAACAAACAAAATGTGCTTCAACTGCAGACTTTCAGCTTTAATTTGAGGGTATTTACATCCAAATCAGATGAAAAGTGTAAGAATTACAACAGTTTGTATATGTGCCTCCCACTTTTTAAGGGACCAAAAGTAATGGGACAGATTAACAATCATCCATCAAACTTTCACTTTTTAATGCTTGGTTGCAAATCCTTTGCAGTCAATTACAGCCTGAAGCCTGGAACGCATAGACATGACCAGATGCTGGGTTTCATCACTGGTGATGCTCTGCCAGGCCTCTACTGCAGCTGTCTTCAGTTCCTGCTTGTTTTTGGGGCATTTTCCCTTCAGTTTTGTCTTCAGCAAGTGAAATGCATACTCAATCGGATTCAGGTCAGGTGATTGACTTGGCCATTGCATAACATTCCACTTCTTTCCCTTAAAAAACTCTTTGGTTGCTTTCGCAGTATGCTTCGGGTCATTGTCCATCTGCACTGTGAAGCGCCGTCAATGAGTTCTGAAGCATTCTGAGCAGATAATATTGCCTGAAACACTTCAGAATTCATCCTGCTGCTTTTGTCAGCAGTCACATCATCAATAAATACAAGAGAACCAGTTCCATTGGCAGCCGTACATGCCCACGCCATGACACTACCACCACCTTATCTCATCTGTCGATAGGATGTTGTTCCAGAACTGTGAAGGCTTTTTTAGATGTTGTTTGGTAAACTCTAATCTGGCCTTCCTGTTTTTGAGGCTCACCAATGGTTTACATCTTGTGGTGAACCCTCTGTATTCACTCTGGTGAAGTCTTCTCTTGATTGTTGACTTTGACACACATACACCTACCTCCTGGAGAGTGTTCTTGATCTGGCCAACTGTTGTGAAGGGTGTTTTTCTCACCAGGGAAAGAATTCTTCGGTCATCCACCACAGTTGTTTTCCGTGGTCTTCTGGGTCTTTTGGTGTTGCTGAGCTCACCGGTGCGTTCTTTCTTTTTAAGGATGTTCCAAACAGTTGATTTGGCCACACCTAATGTTTTTGCTATCTCTCTGATGGGTTTGTTTTGTTTTTTCAGCCTAATGATGGCTTGCTTCACTGATAGTGACAGCTCTTTGGATCTCATATTGAGAGTTGACAGCAACAGATTCCAAATGCAAATAGCACACTTGAAATGAACTCTGCTCCTTATAAATGGGATAATATGGGAATAACACCCACCTGGCCATGGAACAGCTGAGCAGCTAATTGTCCCATTACTTTTGGTCCCTTAAAAAGTGGGAGGCACATATACAAACTGTTGTAATTCCTACACCGTTCACCTGATTTGGATGTAAATACCCTCAAATTAAAGCTGAAAGTCTGCAGTTAAAGCACATCTTGTTCGTTTCATTTCAAATTCATTGTGGTGGTGTACAGAACCAAAAAGATTAGAATTGTGTCAATGTCCCAATATTTATGGACCTGACTGTAGCTGTACTAACATCGGATAGTTACATAGTTACATAATTAGTGAGGTTGAAAAAAGACACAAGTCCATCCAGTTCAACCTGTGTGTGTGCGCGTTTGTGTTATTGGTACATTGTATATCCCTGTATGTTGTGGTCATTAAGGTGCCCATCTAAGGCTGCTATAACACTGGGGCGGGGGCGTTAGAGGTAAAGCGCCGCTAATTTTAGCATTGCTTTACCGCTGTTAGAGCGACGCTTTTCGGCCACTAGCGGCCAAGGAAAGGGTTAAAAGCGCCGCTGCTGAAGCGCTTTGCAGGCGCTTCGGCAGCGGTGCCCATTGATTTCAATGGCTGGAGTGGTTTAGGAGCAGTGTATACACCGCTCATCCACCGCCCAAAGATGCTGCTTGCAGGACCTTTTTTTCCCATCCTGCAAGCGCACCGCCCCAGTGTGAAGGCACTCGGGCTTTCACACTGGAACTGCAGAAGAGGCAGTTTACAGGCGCTTTTCATGTGCTATTTTTAGCACAAAAACACCTGTAAAACGCCTCAGTGTAAAAGTAGCCTAATCCTTTTTTTTTAAATTGTCGATGCTCCCTGCTGATACCACTGCTTGTGGAAGAGAATTCCACCTCCTTACCATTCTGACAGTAAAGAACCCTCTACGCCAGGGATATACAATTAGCGGACCTAGAGCTGTTGCAGAACTACAAGTCCCATGAGGCATAGCAAGACTCTGACAGCCACAAGAATGGCACCCAGAGGCAGAGTCATGATGGGACTAGTTTTGCAACAGCTGGAGGTCCGCTAATTGCATATCCCTGGTCTACGCAGTTTAAGGTTAAACTGCTTCTAATTTTAGTGAATGGTCGCGTGTCTTTTTAAATTCCCTTTTACTGAAAAGTTTTATCCCTATTGTAGGGTCACCAGTACGGTATTTGTACATTGATATCATATCCCCTCTCAAGCGTATCTTCTCCAGAGAGAATAAGTTCAATGCTTGTAGGCTTTCCCCATAGCTGAGGTCCTCCAGTCCCTTTATTAGCTTTGTTGTCCTTCTCTGGACTCTCTCCAGCTCCAGCACATCCTTCCTGAGGACTCCTATTTTTTGTTCCAGCACCCCCTTTGTGTGAGGCCACCAGCTCCCTGCTTCAGCCAGCCACTTTGATTCTGTGCCCAGCCAGAACACAACTGTTCCCAGTGACTCAGTATGCTCAGTCCACTCCTGCCTGCTTAGATTGTGTTACCACAATGAAAGAAATTGGCATATGTATGGCTAAACGACATAAAAAAGAGGAATGCGCTCACAAGGAATAACCAAAAATTGGTAGATCTATGTGAAATCATACCAGATAAATATATGTGTAAATACAACTTTAGGAGCTGCATGTCTTAAAGCCACTAGGGCTTACTGATAAACCGCTCTCTCAAAAAAAACGAAAATGTGTCAATATGTGTGCAAATGACCTGTGACGTGTCCCAGAAGATTACTGAGAGGGAGGGGCCGCCTAGGGGGAGAGGAGTAGTAGCCTAGGCGGCCTGAAGTCGGAAGCAGGAAGTGCGACAGGAAGTCCCACTCAAAACTAGGCACCCACTCCCCCCCCCAAAAAAAAAATGACATGCCAAATGTGGCATGCAAGGGGGCGAGGAGTGCTTTACCGCTTGCCGACCGGCGCACGCCGATGTACGTCGGCAGAGCGGCACGGCTGGGCAAATGGGCGTACCTGTACGTCCATTTGAATTTCCCGCCGTGCCCGTGCGCGCGCGCCGACGGCGGGGCGCGCGCGCGCCGGCCGGGAGCTCCGTGAGTCGGGTCGCGGGTCCCGCGGACTCGATCGCCGCGGGGATACCCGCGATCGCCTCATGGAGCGGATGAACGGGGAGATGCCGTTGTAAACAGCATCTCCCCGTTCTGCCTAGTGACAAGTGTCACTCGATCTCTGCTCCCTGTCATCAGAGCAGAAATCAGTGATGTCACCCACACAGCCCATCCCCCTACAGTTAGTATTCACTCCCTAGGTCACACTTAACCCCTCCCCGCCCCCTAGTGGTTAACCCCTTCACTGCCAGTGTCATTTACACAAAATGCCATAAAACTATCCCCTATTTAGTGAACACTATAACGTTTGCGCAAACCAATTAATAAACGCTTATTGCGATTTTTTTTACCAAAAATATGTAGAAGAATACGATCGGCCTAAACTGAAGAAAAAAATGTTTTTTATATATTTTTGGGGGATATTTATTATAGCAAAATGTAAAAAATAATGCGTTTTTTTCAAAATTGTCGCTCTTATTTTGTTTATAGCGCAAAAAATAAAAATCGCAGAGGCGATCAAATACCACCAAAAGAAAGCTCTATTTGTGGGAAAAAAAGGACGTCAATTTTGTTTGGGAGCCACGTCGCACGACCGCGCAATTGTCAGTTAAAGCGACGCAGTGCCGAATCGCAAAAAACGCTCTGGTCAGGAAGGGGGTAAATCCTTCCGGGGCTGAAGTGGTTAAAGCGTAAGTTCCACTTTTGGGTGGAACTCCGCTTTAAAATGCACTTACATATTCCCTTTAAAAACAGGACCCCTGATGATGTCAGTTGGAACTCACGAAATGCGTAGGGCGGAGCATCTGAGATACATCACTTCTGGTTTCTTGAGACGCAGGTGGAACTCACCGTGTCAGTTGTAGGTTTGGTTTCCATATTCACTTGTCATATTGAGATACTTGTTTTTAAAAGGAATATGTAAGTGCATTTTACACACGTTTTTAATAAACATTATTTAGGTGACCTACAACACTATGGGAGATCTTTTTATCCTTATCCTTGGGGAGGGAGTTTATTACAGTGAGCTTTAAAGGTGCAGTAGCACTGATGTCCACTTTGAGAGATACATTAATCGGGATCAAGAGCGTACAGTGAATACGTTTAGAGATCCTTATCCAAGTTAGTTTGACCCTACTTTGAGAGAAGGCTAGCCTTATGCCGCGTACACACGATCGGACATTCCGACAACAAAATCCTGGATTTTTTTCTGATGGATGTTGGCTCAAACTTGTCTTGCATACACACGGTCACACAAATGTTGTGGGAAATTCCGAACGTCAAGAACGCGGTGATGTACAAGACGTACGACGAGCTGAGAAAAATTAAGTTCAATAGCCAGTGCGGCTCTTCTGCTTGATTCCGAGCATGCGTGGAACTTTGTGCGTCGGAATTGTCTATACACACTCGCAATTTCTGACAACGGATTCTGTTGTCGGAAATTCTGACAGAAAATGTCTGATGGAGCCTACACACGGTCGGAATTTCCGACAACAAGCTCCCATCGAACATTTGTTGTCGGAAATTCCGACCATGTGTATGCGGCATTAGACTGTTATCACCATAGGAAGTGTCCCCACTGAAAGATTTCCCTTCACCTACTCTAGTGACAACTGTAAAATGTTGAATTTCCAATTACTTTCTTTCTCCGTTCTATGCAAAATCAAAAAGGAAAAGATTTGGCTTGAGAAACTTAGTCATGGCGTAACCACTTTCTGTAGCTAATTCAAACATTGGACAGAAAAGGCATTCAGGTACTTAGGTACAGTTGCAAATGTATCTTGGTATCATGGCTTCTCATACATTACCATCAAGACTTACATATCTGTACTGTGCATGATGTAGCTCCCTGGACACGTGGTATCATCATGACCCATTCCTAGGATGTGGCCAAGTTCATGAGCCACCACCGAGGCGTGTGACTGAGGATTGCCGGAGAACTGCACACAAAAAGTCTTGTTGAGTAACTCATAAAATACACCAGGGCTTACCAAACAGAAAGCAAAATGAACCCAAAGTGGTGGTGTCCTTATATATGGTGCCTTGAAAAATTATTCATACCACCTGCAATGTTCCACATTTTGTCATGTTACAACCAAAAACGTAAATGTATTTTATTGGGATTTTATGTGATAGACCAACACAAAGTGGCACATAATTGTGACGTAAAAGGAAAATGATAAATGGTGTTCAAAATGTTTACAAACAAATATCTAAAAAGTGTGGTGTGCATTTGTATTCAGCCCCCTTTACGCTGATACCCCTAATACCCCATACACACGATCGGACATTCCGACAACAAAATCGTGGATTTTTTTTCAACGGATGTTGGCTCAAACTTGTCATGCATGCACACGGTCACACAAATGTTGACGGAAATTCCGATTGCCAAGAAAGCGGTGACGTACAATACGTACGACGAGCCGAGAAAAATGAAGTTCAATGGCCAGTGCGTCTCTTCTGCTTGATTCCGAGCCTGCGTGGACTTTTGTGCGTCGGAATTGTGTGCACATGACCAGAATTTCCGACAACAAAGTTTGTTGTCGGAAAATTTGAGAACCTGCTCTCAAACGTTTGTTGTCGGAAATTCCGACAGCAAATGTCCGATGGAGCCTACACACGGTCGGAATTTCCGACAACGAGCTCACATCGAACATTCCCCGTCGGAAATTCCGACCATGTGTATGCGGCATTACTGTTAGGTTAATTGGATCCTCACTAAATTGGCCCTAGTATGTGTACGTATGAATGTGAGTTAGGGACCTTAGATTGTAAGGCCTCATGCACACGAGACGCCGGTGCAAACTCTGCTGAACACATGTTTTTAAAAGCTGAAACTGGCATTTAGAAACGTTCTTTTTGCCACGTTTGCATGCCGCGTTTAGCCGCATTTAGCCGCGTTTTACCGCGTTTGCGTCTAGAAGCGTCTGCAGAGCAGAGAATGACATTTTGCGACCCAACTTTGGGGCTCCGCATCTCGGGGCCACTTGGTGCTAGGAACCCCATATTTGGTGTGCTACCACAGTGGAAGCACTACAACATATCCAAATTTGGGGTTCCTAGCACCAAGTGGCCCCGAGATATAGGGCCCCAAAGTTGGGTCACAAAATGTCAAGCACTTTTCTGCAGCAGAGAATGACATTTTGTGACCCAAATTTGGGGCCCCATATTTCAAGGCCACTTGGCGTTAGGAACCCCAAATTTGGATATATTATAGTGTTAGTTCCACTGTGTAAGCACACCAAATTTGTGGTTCCTAGCGTTAGGAACCCCAAATTTGGATATGTTGTAGTGCTAGTTTGCACACCAAATTTGGGGTTCCTAGCACCAAATGGCCCCGAGATATGGGGCCCCAAAGTCGGGTCGTAAAATGTTCCTTTAAAAACACTTATAAATGCAAACGCGGCTAAACGCGCCGCGTTTGGCGTCTGAAACGTGGAAAACTTTCGCGTCTGAACCCATTTTTTTGCTTCTGGAAAAACGAGGTTAAACGCAACTGCCTAAAAATGCCAAAAAACGAGACTTTGTACATGGACACATAGGAAACATTAAATGGGTTCAGGGGCAGTTGAAAAAAGTGTCCAACTGCCTCTGAACGCGCGTTTAACAGTGTCTCGTGTGCATGAGGCCTAAGTTCCTCAAGGGTAGGGACTGATGTGAATGTACAATGTATGTATGTAAAGCGCTGCGCAAATTGATTGCGCTAAGTACCTGAAATAAAATTAAAATCAAAAAATAAAATCTAGTGGAACCAATTGCCTTCAGAAGTCACCTAATTAGAAAATAGCGTCCACCTGTGTGTAATTTTAATCTCAGTATAAATACAGCTGTTCTTTGAAGCCTCAGAGGTTTGTTAGAGAACCTTAGTGAACAAACAGCAACATGAAAGCCAGGGAACACACCAGACACGTCAGGGATAAAGTTGTGTAGAAGTTTAAAGCAGGGTTAGGCTATACAAATATATCCCAAGCTTTGAACATCTCACGGAGCTCTGCTCAATCCATCATCTGAAAATGGAAAGAGTATGGCACAACTGCAAACCTACCAAGACATGGCCGTCCACCTAAACTGACAGGCCAGGCAAGGAGAGCATTCATCAGAGAAGAGCCAAGAGGTCCATGGTAACTCTGGAGGAGCTGCAGAGATCCACAGCTCAGGTGGGAGAATCTGCCCACAGGATAAAATATAAATTGTGCACTCCACAAATCTGGCCTGTGTGGAAAAGTGGCAAGAAGAAAGCAGTCGTTGAAAGAAAGTCATAAGAAGTCCAGTTTGCAGTTTGTGAGAAGTCATGTGGGGGACACAACAAACATGTGGAAGAAGGTGCTCTGGTCAGATGAGACCAAAATTGAACTTTTTGGCCTAAAAGCAAAACGCTGTGTGTGGCAGAAAAATAACACTGTGCATCACCCTAAACACACCATCCCTACTGTGAACCATGGTGGTGGCAGCATCATGTTGTGGGGATGCTTTTCTTCAGCAGGGACAGGGAAGCTGGTCAGAGTTGATGGGAAGATGGATGGAGCCAAATACAGGACAATCTTAGAAGAAAACCTGTTAGAGTCAGCAAAAGACTTGAGGCTGGGGCGGAGGTTCACCTTCCAGCAGGACAACGGCCCTAAACATACAGCCAGAGCTACAATGGAATGCTTTAGATCAAAGCATATTCATGTGTTAGAATGGCCCAGTCAAAGTCCAGACCTAAATCCAATTGAGAATCTGTGGCAAGACTTGAAAATTGCTGTTCACAGACGCTCTCCATCCAATCTGACAGAGCTTGAGATATTTTACAAAGAATGGGCAAAAATGTCACTCTCTAGATGTGCAAAGCTCATAGAGACAGGGGGTTCTACAAAGGTGGTTCTACAGAGTATTGACTCAGGGGGGTTGAATGCAAAAGCACACCACACTTTTCACTTATTTATATTTAAAAAAATGTAAAACCATTTATCATTGTCCTTCCACTTCACAATTATGTGCCACTTCGTGTTGGTCTATTGCATAAAATCCCAATACAATACATTTACATTTTTGGTTGTAACATGACAAAATGTGGAAAATTTCAAGGGGTTCACATACTTTTTCAAGGCACTGTAGCAGGGTTGGGCAATTAAATTTTCCCAAGGGACCACATGAAAAATTGGGACTGTTGTGGAGTGCTGAACATAATAATGCTCAATATTAAAGTGATTGTAAAGTCTCTCTTTATTTTCCTCCACTTCTCGGGTCCCTCTTCACTGCTCCTGGCCCCTCCCTCCTGACAAGTGCCCCCCACAGCCCAGCAGCTTACCACGGGGGCACCCGAGCCGAACAGCAGCTCTGTGTGTCCGTTCTGCCATGCAGCTGTCATTTGGGCCCGCCCCCCTCTCTCTTCTGATTGACTAACTGAATTTGATTGACAGCTATGGGAGCCAATGGCACCGTGGCTGTGCCCCAGCCAATCAGGAGGAGAGTCCCGGATGGCTGAGGGACTCTAGGACATCGCTGGACAGAGATGGGGCTCAGGGTATTAGGGGGTGCTGGGGAGGCTGCTACACACAGAAGGTTTTTTTTATCTTAATGCATAGACTGCATTAAGATAAAAAAAACCTTCTGCCTTTACAACTCCTTTAATTTTGGACCTAGGAAAGTCTGTAAGCACATAAACATATAGAAAACAAACACCTTACACTAGGAATAATAGATACAACTGCTCATGAAATAGGTCTCTTTCAGATGGGCAGTCAGGAGGTGATAAAAATGGGCAACTGAGACGTGGTTTTACCGCCCCTCCTGGCCACCCACCTGAACTGTAAAAACAACAACCAGACAGCGCTGTTTACATGCCGTGGCCATTGATATCTCTAACTTGAGCTAGAGAATTTGACAAGTGGCACTGAAATGAAATAGTAGGTATTCTGGACGACCACCCCTTCTGTAGGCACACCAACAGGGCCCTCAGATATCTGGAGACACCGAATGAAACGAGTGGCAGGTTGTACATTCGTAAGATGTCTGCCTTTATTAGGTGCGTATACAGCTTATATATGGTTCAACTTACCAATCAAAAGAGGGGAAAGGGGAGTGGTTAGTAAATAATGTATTTGTATAAAATATATGGTTATACAAGTCAGTGACCCCTGAGATACACTTATCATGAGTTCACAGGAGTCAACAGACCATCTGGTTATGAGCCATAAGTCATGCATCCTGTCCCATGGCCTACAGAACAGTTAACAGGAAAGGACAAACCAACCCACAATGATATACAGTGGGGACGGAAAGTATTCAGACCCCCTTCAATTTTTCACTCTTTGTTATATTGCAGCCATTTGCTAAAATCATTTAAGTTAATTTTTTCCTCATTAATGTACACACAGCACCCCATATTGACATTTTTGCAGATTTATTAAAAAAAAAGAAAAACTGAAATATCACATGGTCCTAAGTATTCAGACCCTTTGCTGTGACATTCATATATTTAACTCAAAACGAAAGAAAGGGGTTCCCCTAAGTGGACTTTCCAGGCAACCATAAAAGAATATATATATATGCAAAAATGATATAAAAACAACAATTTTATTTAAACATGATTAAAAAATAGAATGAAACATTGATACGCTAGTTTGTTACAATACAATTCATTATTATCATTCTAGATGAAGAATTTTTTGAAAAGACCTCCTTACACCCAACGCGTTTCGGGATACGGTATAGTCCTTCTTCAGGGGTGTAACTGAAGGAGGAATCCATATAGGAACGATTTTCAGCGTTTCATTATAGTAACATTAAAAATGCAGATCAGTAGCACAAAAATAGGAATTGCTGGTGGAGGGTGCTCCTTTAAGGCAGGGGTGCGTTGAATGTGTCTGAAACAGACATGTATTTCAACAAGCTTAATATTAATAAAACATCCAAAAAAACGGGAGGTTTTCTGCAGTTCTGGACAACAGCTGGCCAGGAGGATATACTGAGGCCATAAGAGGATGTCCCTGGTAGTGTAGAGGATCTTTCATTCTATATTATTGGATGTGGCACCTTAAGCACAGACTAGCCATCCTTCTATTTTTTCTCATATATTTAACTCAGGTGCTGTCCATTTCTTCTGATCGTCCTTGAGATGGTTCCACACCTTCATTTGAGTCCAGTTGTGTTTGATTATACTGATTGGACTTGATTAGGAAAGCCACACACCTGTCTATATAAGACCTTACAGCTCACAGTGCATGTCAGAGCAAATGAGAATCATGAGGTCAAAGGAACTGCCTGAAGAGCTCAGAGACAGAATTGTGGCAAGGCACAGATCTGGCCATGGTTACAAAAAAATTTCTGCTGCACTTAAGGTTCCTAAGAGCACAGTGGCCCCCATAATCCTTAAATGGAAGACGTTTGGGACGATCAGAACCCTTCCTGGAGCTGGCCGTCCGGCCAAACTGAGCTATCGGGGGAGAAGAGCCTTGGTGAGAGAGGTAAAGAAGAACCCAAAGATCACTGTGGCTGAGTTCCAGAGATGCAGTTGGGAGATGGGAGAAAGTTGTAGAAAGTCAACCATCACTGCAGCCCTCCACCAGTCGGGGCTTTATGGCAGAGTGGCCCGACAGAAGCCTCTCCTCAGTGCAACACACATGAAAGCCCGCATGGAGTTTGCTAAAAAACACCTGAAGGACTCCAAGATGGTGAGAAATAAGATTCTCTGGTCTGATGAGACCAAGATAGAACTTTTTGGCCTTAATTCTAAGCGGTATGTGTGGAGAAAACCAGGCACTGCTCATCACCTGTCCAATACATTTGCAACAGTGAAGCATGGTGGTGGCAGCATCATGCTGTGGGGGTGTTTTTCAGATGCAGGGACAGGTCGACTGGTCGCAATCGAGGGAAAGATGAATGCGGCCAAGTACAGGGATATCATGGATGAAAACCTTCTCCAGAGTGCTCAGGACCTCAGACTGGGCCGAAGGTTTACCTTCCAACAAGACAATGACCCTAAGCACACAGCTAAAATAACAAAGGAGTGGCTTCACAACAACTCCGTGACTGTTCTTGAATGGCCCAGCCAGAGCCCTGACTTAAACCCAATTGAGCATCTCTGGAGAGACCTAAAATGGCTGTCCACCAATGTTTACCATCCAACCTGACAGAACTGGAGAGGATCTCCAAGGAGGAATGGCAGAGGATCCCCAAATCCAGGTGTGAAAAACTTGTTGCATCTTTCCCAAAAAGACTCATGGCTGTATTAGATCAAAAGGGGGCTTCTACTAAATACTGAGCAAAGGGTCTGAATACTTAGGACCATGTGATATTTCAGTTTTTCTTTATTAATAAATCTGCAAAAATGTCAACAATTCTGTGTTTTTCTGTCAATATGGGGTGCTGTGTGTACATTAATGAGGAAAAAAAAATGAACTTAAATGATTTTAGCAAATGGCTGCCATATAACAAAGAGTGAAACATTTAAGGGGGTCTGAATACTTTCCGTCCCCACTGTATATAGAGTAGAATGCTTGTGCAAGCATTTTTTTCTAAGCATTCTTTCATAGTTGCAAATTTAAGCCAAAATGACAAGATCTTGTATACGGAAATGGCAAAGCATATCAAAATGGAGTCACAATGGTTTGGGAATATTATTACAGGCACCATTTGTCAAACTCTCCCAATGAGTTCCATAAGGCCGTGTTGCTCAATGCACACAATTGCAGTGCTGTAGGGTTAAATCGGGCAATGAGGAAGTGATATCACACCTCTCATCCCTTTCTGTCAAATTAGGGTGATGCATAAAGTATGGACATGATAGTGAAAGTAAATATTTGGGGGTGTGGGAGAGAGGGGAGGAAAAAAGGAAAAGAAAAGGGGGTGTAGGACAAGAGTAATCAGAACAAATCTCAGGTCAAGCTTTTCAGTGGTTATAAGCTCAATAGGGAGCAATCAAATTTTGTAAACAGAAGGTGGATGATCCATGGACCCCAAATTTTAGGAAATTGAGGAATCTTGTCTCTTTGTTGTTGCCCTAGTTTCCATGAACACTGCCATGATAGGTAATTAAAATGTACTTACTGTACTGATTGAGCTGCCGAGGCGCGGTGAGCAAACAGTGCCAACAAATGCCATGCCGATCACGCCACCTGAGAAAGCACCATGCCCTCTGGAACAATTAAGCAATAATTTCACATTTTATTATATGTATTTTTTCAAACCTGCCTAATTCAAACAAGATTGTTCATACCATGACAATTTCACTCTCATTTTTAGAAAGCCCTGAGTGTGTCCAAGCCTCTCTGAGTGTTTCTGAGCCCCTCCGAGTGTCTCTGAGCCTCTCTGGGCCTCTCCGAGTGTTTCCGAGTCTCTCCAGCGCCCCCCCACCTCTGGCCACATGCGGTACTGCATACACTAGTAGTGCCACTGGAACGAATTATCTGAGTTTTCATTGACTCCTATGGGGAAACTCGCTTTGATATACGAGTGCTTTGGATTACAGGCATTCTTCTGGAAAGAATTATGCTCATAATCCAAGGTACCACTCTACCTACCTATTCTGTACAATCGTTTTGCACAGAGCAGTCAACGCTCCTGGCCCCTCCTCTTCATCGGGTGCCCCCAGAGAAAGCCGCTTTCCCTAGGGGCACCCATGCGGACTCGCTCCCGTGTCCTGCTGCTGCGTTCATTGACGCAGACAGCAGGACTCGGCCCAACACCCCGCTCCCATGTCACTGGATTTGATTGACAGCAGCGGGAGCCAATGGCTCTCGCTGCTATCAGTCTGTCTAATAAGGAGAAAGGTAGTGGCTGGAGCTGCTGCACTCGTGCACATCGCTGGATCAGATCAGGCTCTGGTGAGAAAAAGGGAAGGCATCAGAAATATCCGAATTAACGAAAACCCGTTTAATGAATTTTTCCGAATATTCGGAAATTTGAATTCTTGGAAATTCGAAAATCTGGAAATTCGAAAACTCAGAAATGTGAAAATTCGAAAAATCGAAAGGAGGGAAAATCTGAAAAGAAGAACGAAAACCCGAAAATTAGAAAATCTGAAACAACTAATAATAACTTAACTATTATTAAACTATTAAATTATAGGTATTGGAACTTCCTTTCAAATCTGGCTGTTAGTGAACGCAACAAATACAAATTTAACCGAAGTTACGAATTATCTGAAATAACCAATGCCATATCCAAACTAATGGAATGTAACTACTTATTTATTATTTATTATTATTATTATTAATTACTAATTAGTTCCATTCTATTTGTTTAGATGCGGCATTCGTTTTTTCGGATAATTCGTAACTTCAGATAAATTCGTATTAGTTTCGTTCACTAACAGCCACATTTGAAAGGAAATTCCAATACCTATATTTGAATAGTTAGTTATTATTAGTTAGTTAGTTAGTTAGTTAGTTAGTTAGTTAGTTAGTTAGTTAGTTAGTTAGTTAGTTAGAATTTTCAGATTTTCTTTCGTATTTTTGAATTTTCGAATTTTCGGATTTTCGGATTTTCGAATTCCCGAATTTACAAATTTCTGAATTTTCGAAGTTTCGAAAAAAACGAATGAAACAAAAGAATTTTTCGGCAGTGCACATGTCTACTATTGACACACTGCATCATATATGTAATTCTTTCTTTAGCCCATCATTCCACTTCAGGCCGTGGGGGGGGGGGGATTTACATCTTCCAAACATCGCTGGTGATCATTTATCTACTTACTGCTCTGTATTACCTTACAGAGAATCAGATGAGATTCATCCTTCCCCTATAGATTTCATTTGGGTTCAAGCTAAATTTGCAAAACTGTTCAGGAACCAAACTCAAGCAGATTCACAAGTCTATGGCAGCCTACAAGTTCACCAATTGACCTTTGCCACAGAAAAGTAGCATGTTAAACGTTGTTGCACCCATTTCTGCCCTCTCCATTGACACGATCAGTAAACTATTAAACAAAGTTAGCAGGGAGCTGAGCAGAGTTGGGTAATAGCTGGCCCTATGGGTGGTTCTACTGTACCTACAAGACAGCCCAAAATATGCTTCTTAGTAGAACAGCCCTGGAAACTATTTATTATTGGACCACATTTGGCATTCCAACCTATAGGTTATAGACAGAATTTACGAAGGATAGTTCAGTGAATATTCTGACTGGTCAGCTGAAGCTATCTGCCCTTGTTCTATGGGTGGCTACCAAGATCACTCACATGAGAAGGTGGTAGATGTCACATCTCTTGAGATCCGTGGTGCTTTGTCTCCACTGAACAAATCTCCCCAGGACATCACCGGCAGTCCCGCTACTAACATCAAAGGGATTTTGCGTGGACCATATCACCAAGTTAGTTATAGC
Source organism: Aquarana catesbeiana (assembly GCF_042186555.1). NCBI lineage: Eukaryota > Metazoa > Chordata > Amphibia > Anura > Ranidae > Aquarana > Aquarana catesbeiana. Next base: position 28,315,003 of record NC_133331.1, on the reverse strand, counting down.
TACTCGAATGTTCAGCGGTCGAAACATCTATGGAACAACAGAAAACAAATCAAGAATCAGAACATGGTCATGTCTGTATCAGAAGAACCAAAATGTCTGTAAAGACCACACTCTGGTCCTGTAAAAAAGGTTTACATTAGACATGTGCACTGCCGAAAATTTTGTTTGTTTTAATTTCATTTGTTTTTTTCAGAAATTCGAAAATTCTGCTTTTTGAATTTTCGAATTCCGAATTTTCAGATTTCCGAATTTTAGAATTTTCTAATATTTCCAATTTTTCTGATTTTCGAATATTTCGAACTTTCAGATTTTTGGAGATTCGGAATTTGGAAATTCGAAAATAGGATAGAAAATCCGTACAATTCCAGAGGACAAAAAAATGAAAATTCGAAATAATAACTAACTATTAAATTTTAGGTATTGGAATTTCCTTTCAAATTTGGCTGTTAGTGAATGTAACAAACACAAATTTATCTGAAGTTATGAATTATTCCAAATAACGAATGTTGCATCTAAACGAATGGAACGGAAAAAATTATTATGAAATAATAATAATTTTCTAATATTTCCGATTTTTCTGATTTCCGAATTTCCGAACTTTCAGATTTTTGGAGATTCAGAATTTGGAAATTTGAAAATAAGATAGAAAATCTGTAAACATTCCAAAGAAAGAAAAAAAGAAAATTCGAAATAATAACTAACTATTTAAATTTTAGGTATTGGAATTTCCTTTCAAATTTGTCTGTTAGTGAATGTAACGAACACAAATTTATCTGAAGTTATGAATTATTCGAATTAACGAATGTTGCATCTAAATGAATGGAACGGAACAAGCTAATAATAAATAATAATAATAATTAATATTAATAATAAATAATAATAATAATAAAAAGTTTATATTATTTTATTTATTATTATTAGATCGTTACATTCCATTCGTTTAGATCTGGCATTAGTTATTTCAGATAATTCGTAAGTTCAGATAAATTCGTTTTCGTTACGTTCACTAACAGCCAAATTTGAAAGGAAATTCCAATACCTATAATTTAATAGTTAGTAATCGTTAAGTTATTATTAGTTAGTTATTTGGAATTTTCGGGTTTTCGAATGGTCGTATTTTTCTTCTTTTAAATGTCAGTTCTGATTTTCGAGTTTCCGAATTTCCAAAATTTCGGATTTCAAATTTCCGATTTTACGAATTTTCTAATTTACGAAAGTACGAATTTTCAGATATTCCGAAAAATTAGTTAAACGGGTTTGCGTTAATTCGGATATTTCCAAATTAATGAATTTGTCGAAGTTCGTCAAATAACGAACTAATTTGGAACGAAACAAATTGCACATGTCTACAAGGTACTCAAACCCTCCCCCTATACCAGACTCTACAACAGAAAGACTAGGGTTCTTGTATCAAACTCCAACCAAGACACTACTTGCATGGAGTCTGCATGTTCTCCCTGTGTTTGCGTGGGTTTTCTTCAGGTACTCAGGTTTCCTCCCAACCATTGGTAGGTTTACTGGCTCCTCTCTAAATTGGCCCTAGTATGTGATAGGCACCTTAGATTGTAAGCGCCTTGAGAGCAGGAACTGATATTAATGTGCAATGGGGGTTTTTTACTAAAGGAAAATCCACTTTGCACTGCAAGTGCACTTGGCGTGCACTTAAAGTACACTTGGAAGTAAAGTCGCTGTAGATCCGAGGGGGACATGCAAGGAAAATAAAAAACAGCATTTTAGCTTGTACATGATTGGATGATAAAATCAGCAGAGCTTTCCCTCATTTTAGATCTACCTCTTAGATTTAGAGCGACTGCACTTCCAAGTTTACTTGCAGTGCAAAGTGGATTTGCCTTTCGGAAATAACCCCCAATGTGTAAAAATGCTACATAAATTGTCAAGACTATATAAAGTAAATATCTAATACATTAATTAATAATTGTTCTGTAATTTAAGGATAAGAACTGGGAGGGCTAATTAGGCTCCTTAAGATAACACGGGAAGTAAGCACAGAACATGTGACAATTCTAAATTTCTGACAAGGCTAACAAGTTTTTTTTTGTTTTTTTTATCAAACACATAAAAACACTTTCAATGGTATATTTAACAGAGCAGAATGGAGCAAATATGAAAAGTTCACTGTTAGGGTTTACATACATTTTAGGGTTAGGGAAGGATAAGGTTAAAGTGGTTCTAAAGCCTTGCAGGGGTTGTAAAGTCTCCAGGTTTTTCACCTTAAAGGGGTTGTAAAGGTAAAAATTACTGACAATACCGCCGCCCCCAGCCCCCCCGTTTTACTTACCTGACCCCTCGAAAGTCGGCTGCTCGTTCCCGACATCCATTCCACTGCTCAGCCTGGCCGCTGATTGGCTACAGTGGATGGATTGGAAGCAGCGCAGCCATTGGCTCGCGCTGCTGTCAATCACATCCAATGATGCGGCGTGCTGGGGGGCGGGGCCGAGTGATACAGCAAGCGGCTATAGCCGCCGGCTGTATCACGGGAGCGCGCCCGCAACAACTAACCACCATGCAAGGGAGCTCGCATTGAGGTGGTTAGTTCTTGCGGGGAGGAGCTGAAACAGCCGCCGAGGGACCCCAGAAAAGCAGGTTCGAGGCCACTCTGTGCAGAACGAGCTGCACAGTGAAGGTAAGTATAACATGTTTGTTATTTTTAAAAAATAAAAAAATTACCTTTACAACCCCTTTAAGGCTAGGTTTCCACTAGCGCGACTTTTCATGCGATTTGGGACTGAAAAGTCGCATGACAAGTCGTACCCCATGATTTCCAATGAGTACCGATCATATCTGTGCGACTTTAAGACGCAGCGACTTTAAAGTAGTCCCTGTACTACTTTGGTCCCACTTTGATGCGACTTGAGGTCCATAGACCTCAAGAATACACAAGCATTGCTTCAAGTTGTGGCAAAAAAAAAATCGCAGTAAAATCGTGGTAAAAAAATCGCGGCAAAATCACACGACTTTGGGGACGCAGTGGTGGAAACATAGCCTTAAGAATTCTATGCATGAAGGTAAGAAACCTTTTGCTGTGCAGCCCCCCCCCCCTTTTTCTTACCTGAGCCCGATCATTCCAGCGATGAGCATGAGCCCAGCTGCTGTCTCGGGTCCTCATTGGATAGACTGATAGCAGCAGGAGCCATTGGCTCCCGCTGCTGTCAATCAAACCCAGTGACACGGGAGTCGGGGGGGCGGGGCCGAGTCCTGTTGTCTGTGTCAATGGATGCAGCACCACCATGGAAAGCGGCTCTTCGTGGGTGGCATTTCAGAAGAGGAGGAGCCAGGAGCGCCGGCGAGGGACCCCAGAAGAGGAGGATCAGGGCCACCCTGTGCAAAACCCTTGCTCAGAGGAGGTAAGTATGACATTATTTTTTTTAAAAGACGAACTTTTAGTATCACTTTAACACACCTCCTAACTTTTTGAGATGGGAACGAGGGACACCTATTAGCAAAAGTATGTAGGCATAGGACACACCCCCTGCCACACCCCCTTAAAGGAGAATTATACAGGAAAAAAAAAAAGATTGGTTAAACCCACAAGCGTTGTTTTTTTTACCACTACTCTACTACCCGAGTAGAGGAGAGCCGATTGGCTGCTCTCCTGACAGGGGGGGTCTGTGCTGATTGATTATCAGCGCAGCCCCCCCCCCCCCCGAGGTTGCCCACAATGGTCCACCAGGTGACGCCGCTAGAACCACCAGGGATGCCACCACTAGTCACCACCAGGTATGCCACACATGGCCACCAGGGATGCCAATCAGTGCCCACAATGGATGCCAATCAGTGCCCACAATGGGCATCACTGATTGGCAGGCATTATTGTTTGGCACTGATTGGCATCCATTAGTACCATCAATTAATGTACATAAGTGCCACCTATCAGTGCCCATCCATGCCGCCTATCAGTGCCCATCCATTCCGCCTATCAGTGCCCATCAGTGCCACCTATGTATACCCATCAGTGCTGCATATCAGTGCCACCTATCAGTGCCACCCATCAGTGCCCCATCAGTGCCGCATATTAGTGCCACCTCATCAGTGCCACCTCATCGGTGCCCATCAGTGCCACCTTATCAGTGCCCGTCAGTGCAGCCCCATCAGTGCCCAACAGTAAAGGAGAAAACGTACTTATTTACAAAGATTTGTAACAGAAACAAAAAAAAACTTTTTTTTTCAAAATTTTCAGTCTTTTTTTATTTGTTTAGCAGAAAATAAAAATCCCAGAGGTGATCAAATACCACCAAAAGAAAGCTCTATTTGTAGGAACAAAATTATAAAAATTTAGTTTGGGTACAGTGTTGTATGACCGCGCAATTGTCATTCAAATTTCGACAGCGCTGAAAGCTGAAAATTGGTCTGGGCAGGAAGGTGTAAAAGTGCCCGGTATTGTATTGAAGTGGTTAAAATGATTATTCCCAAGCGCACTATTACCACATCCAAATTAAGTCTCCAAAATATTGACTTTGGGTGGCTTTGCTACCTTGGTTTATACATGGGACATGGCGGTAATGTAGGAAGTGTCACGATGGCAGCCATCTTTTGGAAAAGTGACTGGGAAGTTGAATTTTGGCATCACACTAATGCCCCGTACACACGGTCGGATTTTCCGACGGAAAATGTGTGATAGGACCTTGTTGTCGGAAATTCCGACCGTGTGTGGGCTCCATCACACATTTTCCATCGGATTTTCCGACACACAAAGTTTGAGAGCAGGCTATAAAATTTTCCGACAACAAAATCCGTTGTCGGAAATTCTGATCGTGTGTACACAAATCCGACGGACAAAGTGCCATGCATGCTCAGAATAAATAAAGAGATGAAAGCTATTGGCCACTGCCCCGTTTATAGTCCCGACGTACGTGTTTTACGTCACCGCGTTCAGAATGATCGGATTTTCCGACAACTTTGTGTGACCGTGTGTATGCAAGACAAGTTTGAGCCAACATCCGTCGGAAAAAATCCTAGGATTTTGTTGTCGGAATGTCCGAACAAAGTCCGACCGTGTGTACGGGGCATAAGGGGGAATATTTGGTTCTGTATGAAGGAAGCATCTTAAAACATACCTATACAGACGGCAGGAGGCGGAGCAGACATGCATTGTTAGAGCTCCACATCGCTGAGGAGAGAAGAGAAGGACAAAGCGGAGCCTGCAGGCTCAAAAGGTATCCATTTGAACCTTTTTGCTCCAGGGAACAAACTGTGAAAGTTTGGGCAGGAAATATGGTACTGGGAGGAAACCGTGGCAGAAATAAAAATCACCTCACAAAGAGCTCACAGGCACTCACTGCAACTAAAGCAGCTCCAGTCACCTCACAAGATACAGCATCAGGGCGCTCTCACAGACAGAAAATGTCACAGCAAGACTCTCTATTTGAGTCAGATACAGAACAAATCCTCTCACAAACTTCTCCACAAGCCTCCTCAGTATCCCCAGTAATATTATTACAATTTGAAAAGATGCTTCATAAGGCTTTAAAACAAACTTCAGACCAAATAACAAAAAGCCTAACCAAAGAAATAAGAGAGCTGGGAAACCGCACCGCAGCCTTAGAAATAAAAATGGATGAAATTGAAATTACAACCCAAGAAAATATAACAGAATTGGAACAATTAAAAAAAGAGAATTTAATACTTCAAACTAAGCTCGAAGATTACGAAAATAGAGCCAGACGTTCAAACTTGCGCATAAGGGGAATACCTGAAACTGTGACAGACCTGCAATCTACTATTACTGCTCTATTACAAGAACTAAAGCCAGATATCCCTATTGAACGTTTAGAACTGGACAGAGTACACAGAGCCCTCACAGCCAAAAAGAAAGCTGGACCCCCATGTGATATAATCACAAAATTTCATTATTACAGAACAAAAGAACAAATACTAATTGCTGCAAGAGAAAAAAAGGAACTTAATTTTCAAGGACACAATTATCAAATTTTTGCTGACCTATCCCAACTTACTATTACTAAAAGACGATCCATGAAACCCCAACTAATGGAACTGCAACGCCACAACATTATGTATCAATGGGGCTTCCCCTTTTCAGTCAGATTTAACTACCAAGGTACAATTTACAGAAGCAGATCAGCAGATGAACTACAACAAACCCTTTTAAAATTAAATCTGACAGAACCCACAAGCAGCAACACTCCCACACGCAGAAGAATGGCATCATCTTCACCTTCAGGCAGCACCCAGAAAATTTCAGAACAAAATGGGAATCATCATTCTCACAAAAGAGTCCGTTATGCCACATCATCCATGGACCAAGAAGATTCAATGGACTGACATCCTAATTCCTGATATCTCTTCAGTGGCGGAATTACCAGGGTCGCACCAGTCGCACTTGCGACGGGGCCCGGCATTCTGCCACTGTGGGGGGGGCCCAGCAGGGTTGCTCTTCACAGGGCCCTGAGCGGAGAGCGTGTCTCTCATCAAACAGCAGCGCCGAGACACCGGCATTGACAGTTCTATTTCCCTCTCCGCACGGGATGACACAGGACACACAGCTGATCTCTCCCCCTCTCCTGTGCAAGAATCACAATGTACTACTGTAGGTGCACAGAGCAAGGAAACAACCTCCGTCTAGAGTGGCTAGTCCTCTCAGGTCCCTCCCCCCAACTCTGTCTCCTGCTTCCTGTCTCTCTCCATGCGGCTTCTAATCTACACTGCAAGGTAAGAAAGACTCCTAAATGTCAGTATAGTTTGATTAGTGTCAGGAGGGGAGTGAGTGTCTGCCGCTGGTGTAGAGGAGAGGAACACAGAGCCAGCCCCCCCATTTACAAGTCCCAGCACTCTGTATATCTGTCTTCTTGTATAGAGGAACTACAAGTCCCAGCACTCTGTATATCTGTCTTGTACAGAGGAACTACAAGTCCCAGCATTCTGTATATCTGTCTTCTTGTATAGAGGAACTACAAGTCCCAGCACTCTGTATATCTGTCTTCTTGTGTGGAGGAACTACAAGTCCCAGCATTCTGTATATCTGTCTTCTTGTATAGAGGAACTACAAGTCCCAGCACTCTGTATATCTGTCTTCTTGTGTGGAGGAACTACAAGTCCCAGCATTCTGTATATCTGTCTTCTTGTATAGAGGAACTACAAGTCCCAGCACTCTGTATATCTGTCTTCTTGTATAGAGGAACTACAAGTCCCAGCACTCTGTATATCTGTCTTCTTGTATAGAGGAACTACAAGTCCCAGCACTCTGTATATCTGTCTTCTTGTATAGAGGAACTACAAGTCCCAGCATTCTGTATATCTGTCTTGTATAGAGGAACTACAAGTTCCAGCATTCTGTATATCTGTCTTGTATAGGGGAACTACAAGTCCCAGCATTCCGTATATCTGTCTTGTATAGAGGAACTACAAGTCCCAGCACTCTGTATATCTGTCTTGTACAGAGGAACTACAAGTCCCAGCATTCTGTATATCTGTCTTGTATAGGGGAACTACAAGTCCCATCATTCCGTATATCTGTCTTGTACAGAGGAACTACAAGTCCCAGCACTCTGTATATCTGTCTTGTACAGAGGAACTACAAGTCCCAGCATTCTGTATATCTGTCTTGTATAGGGGAACTACAAGTCCCAGCATTCTGTATATCTGTCTTGTACAGAGGAACTACAAGTCCCAGCATTCTGTATATCTGTCTTGTATAGAGGAACTACAAGTCCCAGCATTCCGTATATCTGTCTTGTATAGGGGAACTACAAGTTCCAGCATTCTGTATATCTGTCTTGCATACAAAAAAAATACTAGGAATACAGGGGGTATAGGGGGTCTGGTGTTATCTAGGAGTACAGGCGGTAACCTGGCACTATTACCTAACCTGGCACTACCACCCTACCTGACACTATTACCTAACCTGGCACTACCACCCTACCTGACACTATTACCTAACCTGGCACTACCACCCTACCTGACACTATTACCTAACCTGGCACTACCACCCTACCTGACGCTATTACCTAACCTGGCACTACCACCCTACCTGACACTATTACCTAACCTGGCACTACCACCCTACCTGACACTATTACCTAACCTGACACTACCACCCTACCTGACACTATTACCTAACCTGACACTACCACCCTACCTGACACTATTACCTAACCTGGCACTACCACCCTACCTGATAGACACCGATGGACACTGATGGGCACTGATAGACAGATGGACACTGATAGAGGACTCTGATGGGCACTGATAGACACCGATGGACACTGATAGAGGACTCTGATAGACACTGATAGAGGACTCTGATGGGCACTGATAGAGGGCACTGATGGACACTGATAGAGGGCACTGATGGACACTGATAGAGGGCACTGATGGACACTGATAGAGGGCACTGATGGACACTGATAGAGGACTCTGATGGGCACTGATAGAGGACTCTGATAGAGGACTCTGATGGGCACTGATAGGGGGCACTGATAGGATTTACTGATGAGCACTGATAGGGGGCACCGATGGGATTTACTGATGAGCACTGAAGGGAGGCACTGATAGGGGCCACCAAGGAGGCACTAGGGGGCACTGATAGGGGGCACTAAGAAGGCACTGATAGGGGCACTGATAGGAGGCACTGATGAACACTGAAGGGGGGCACTGATAGGCTGCACTGATAGGAGGCATTGATGGGCATTGATGAGCACTGATAGGCAGAACTTATAGGCTGCATGGATGGGCACTGAGGAACACTGATAGGCAGAACTAAGGCAGTATTGATGGGCAGCATTGAAGAGTACCGATAGGTGGTACGGATGGACGCTGCAATAGTGAGCACTGATAGGTGATGCTGATAGGCAGATTTTATGGGCACTAATAGGCAGCATTAATGAGCACTGATAGGTAACACTTTTAGGCGGCATTAATGGGCACTGATAGGCAGCATTGATGGGCACTGATACATGGCACTGATGATTGGGGCACTGATTATCAGTGTAAACAATTTACTGACTTTCTTGACAGTTAATGGCAGTCCTTTCCTAACACAGACACAGTGTGGGAGGGAAGGGCTGCGGATAACTGGCAAGTCTGTTTACATGTGATCAGCTGACATCACATGGTAAAGGGCCACTGTGATTGCGCTGGATGCACGTCCCAGGGGGCATGCGGGAAGCATGGTTTTGGGAGGATATCCATGAACACCCTCCCAAAATTGGAAGCCCGGAGCTCGGATGGAAGGGGGGCCCATCATGGTTTCTTGCACCGGGGCCCTGAAGGTTCTAGTTACGCCTCTGTATCGCTTCATTTATTATACTAATGCCGCGTACACACGGTCGGACTTTTCATCTACAAAAGTCCGACAGCCGGTCCGACAGACTTCCTGCGGACTTTCGGCGGACTTGCGGCAGACTTTCTAACGAACGGACTTGCCTACACACGACCACACAAAAGTTTGACAGCCTAGTACGCGGTGACGTACATCAAGTCCGGCGAGACTATAAAACGGAAGTTCAATAGCCCGTACGACACCCTTTGGGCTCCTTCTGCTAATCTCGTGTTTATCTCGTGTTAGTAGAAGTTTGGTGAGAGACGATTCGCGCTTGTGAGACTCGTATTTTTCAGTTCGTTTTACCTGTTGTTCAGTCTGTGCTTGTGAGGTTTGTATCTGCTTTTCAGTGCGTTTGGTCAGTTGGCATTGAGAAATCTTTGTTTTATTGGCCGCTCGTTCCTGATTTTCAGGTCGTTCTTCACAGGCCTTGCTGTTCTTCAGTGCGTTCTGTTAAGTGCGTTCTGACCAGCCGACCGTTTTATAGCCATGTTACCTGTACGTACTCGTTGTCGAGCTCGTGCATTGTATGTGTTTGGTGCTGTAGTTTATTCTTCAGACCAAGACCAGTCCATGAACAGGGCGAGGAGGAGTTCATGGACCAAGAATTGGTTGCTCCAGCGTGACCAGTTCTGTCACATGCCATTGCTCCGTGAGATCCGTGAGAATAATCCTGAGGATTTCAGGAACTTTCTCCGGATGACGGACCCCGTTTTTGACCGTTTGGTGGCTTTGCTGACCCCCTATATCAGCAGGCAGGATACCTGTATGAGGCAAGCCATCACTCCGGAGCAGAGGCTAGTTGCCACGTTGCGGTACTTGGCGACGGGGAGAAGCCTGCAGGACCTCAAGTTCTCGACAGGCATCTCCCCCCAGGCTCTGGGGATCATTATCCCAGAGACCTGTTCTGCCATCATCCAGGTCCTGCAGAAGGACTATATTAAGGTAACTATTTTTTCTTTTATTAGCATCACATGTTCTTTTATTTATTCTTTGATAATGTAATGTATTTCTTAGCTCAAACACTACTTACCATCATTGTAATATAGTGTGAATGTCCCCTTTTTCTTCTCACGCATGCTTGATTTGTTTCATGTTCTTTTTTGTCATGCATGTATATTTGCCTCTCCAGCATACAATGCTGGTCACATATTCACCTAGTCTACTCAGTTTGAATGTATTTAGTCAGCTGCATTGTATTTTGTTTCCCCTAAACTCTATCCAAATAGTGTGCTTATAATTAGCTTGATTTCAAACCCCCCCCCCCCCCCCCTAATAATTTGCTAGAATCTTCTGTGGTGTTGATTTTTAAAAAGCAAATATATGTTGCACTTTGCAAAATGCATGTGCACTCTACAAGTGCATTTGCTCCAGTGCTTTAGTAAATGAGCAGAAGCTCTGCTGATTTCCATCATCAAATCATATACAAGCCACAAAGTGTTTTCATTAATTGCCCTTGCATGTGATTGTGTACTCCTTGCAACATGAAAGCCTTTTTACCTTACCTCATTTACTTTAAGCTGGGGAGCAACTGCACTTGCAGAGTGGGACAACTGCAGTCTTGTAGCCTTTTTAGTCCATAAATCCCTGTGTGTCCTAAAATTAATATTTTTTGGTAATTTCACCACCCCCTAAAATGTAATCAATGTTCCATCAGAGGGGGTGAGCAATCTGATAAGTGTGCCTTTCAATATTATTTCTTCCAGAAGATATACATTATTTAATGTTATACTGATGCTGTGGAATAATGTTTTTAATTGTATAATTTTCTTGCCATGTTCGATTCAAAATTACTGATTTTTGTTTTCTTGTATGATTCCCCCAGTTTCCTTCAACGCCACAGGAATGGCAGACTGTGGCATCCCATTTTGCCACCCGTTGGGACTTTCCCAATTGTGGAGGGGCTATAGATGGGAAACATGTCCACATTGTGCCACCACCCCATTCGGGGTCATACTATTTTAATTATAAGGGGTTCCACAGTATAGTTTTAATGGCGGGTGGTGTCGGCACACTATGAATTTCTATATGTGGACGTGGGGAAGAATGGCCGGATGTCGGATGGAGGAGTATTTGCCCAGACGGAGTTCTGCCAGCGTCTCCAGAGTGGTGGCCTGGGATTGCCACCTGATGCGGATAACGTGGAAGGACTCCCCTTTGTCTTCATTGCCGATGAAGCTTCGCTCTGAGCAAGCACCTCATGAGGCCATTCCCCAAAGAACCCTCACCCGGAGAGGAGGGTTTTTAATTTCCGGCTGGCCAGAGCTAGAAGAGTGGTGAGAATGCGTTTGGGATTCTGGCCAGCCGGTTCCGCCTGTTTCAAACCT